>NC_134548.1:0-157500 GCF_050624435.1 Tenrec ecaudatus | reverse complement strand
GCACACACGTGTGCACAAATGCATGGGAAACACACACGCGCGCACACACATGCAGGCCCAACGTGTGTGGTTACTTGTACACATGTGCACAGGCAGGTGTATAAACACACGCATGCACTCATGCTCAGTGCACATGTAAACACATGTGTATGCACATAGTGTCACAAGCACACACTTGCACCCACGAGCACACACATTTATGCAGCTGGGGGACTCTCCAGGGCCCTGTCTAACCCTCCCCCCAAGCCACATGTCTTGCTGCCTGGCTCCATCCCCAGACCCCGTCAGAGGCGGCACTAATCTGGGACCCTGCTTTCCCGCCCCTCCAGGGGCTGCCCTCCTGACCAGAGAAGCCTGGGTGCAGAGTGGTCTGCTTGGGGCCCTCCCTCGAGGGTCGGTGGGCGCGAAGGCATGGGGGCGCTGGAATCCCAGATGGCATCTGGAACCTGTGCCTGCCCGACGGAGGCGAGGGGAGACAGACGTGCATATGCGAACACGTACGCTCACACACGTGCACACACATACACAGGCACACACATAAACATGCACAGATGTGTGCACGGACGCTCACGCATGCACACATACACGTGCACTCACACACACGCCTGTGCATACACACGCACGTACATGCAACAAGTGTGCACGTGCACAAGCACTCACACACACGTGATGCCCACACTGGCAGACACAGAAAGGCGACACTGACCCAGGCCTCTCTCCTGCGCTGCTCCCTGGGTAAGAAACTGTGGTTTTCCCAGACCAGCTGCATGTCTGTCCTGTAATCCCGGGGTCCTGGGAGCTTCTTCATGGGGCTGGATCACAGCTCTCTGGAGCCACGCCCACCTACCCACCCAGACCACGCCCCCTCCTCTGTGGACACACAGACCACGCCCCCACCCTCGGTGGACACAACAGACCACGCCCCCATCCTCAGTGGACACAACAGACCACACAGAGATGGGTAGAGAGGCTGGAGATGGATGAGATGACAGAGGTGGGTAGAGAGGCAGGAGGTGATAGAGTTGACAGAGTGGGTAGAGAGGCAGGAGGTGATAGAGCTGACAGGGGTGGGTAGAGAAGCTGGAGGTGATAGAGTTGACAGAGTGGGTAGAGAGGCAGGAGGTGATAGAGTTGACAGAGAGGGTAGAGAGGCAGGAGGTGATAGAGTTGACAGAGTGGGTAGAGAGGCAGGAGGTGATAGAGTTGACAGAAGTGGGTAGAGAGGCTGGAGATGGATGAGATGACAGAGGTGGGTAGAGAGGCTGGAGGTGATAGAGTTGACAGAGTGGGTAGAGAGGCAGGAGGTGATAGAGCTGACAGGGGTGGGTAGAGAAGCTGGAGGTGATAGAGTTGACAGAGTGGGTAGAGAGGCTGGAGATGGATGAGATGACAGAGGTGGGTAGAGAGGCTGGAGGTGATAGAGTTGACAGAGTGGGTAGAGAGGCAGGAGGTGATAGAGCTGACAGGGGTGGGTAGAGAAGCTGGAGGTGATAGAGTTGACAGAGTGGGTAGAGAGGCTGGAGGTGATAGAGTTGACAGAGGTGGGTAGAGAGGCAGGAGGTGATAGAGTTGACAGAGGTGGGTAGAGAGGCTGGAGATGGATGAGATGACAGAGGTGGGTAGAGAGGCAGGAGGTGATAGAGATGACAGAGGTGGGTAGAGAGGCAGGAGGTGATAGAGTTGACAGAGTGGGTAGAGAGGCTGGAGGTGATAGAGTTGACAGAGGTGGGTAGAGAGGCTGGAGATGGATGAGATGACAGAGGTGGGTAGAGAGGCAGGAGGTGATAGAGTTGACAGAGGTGGGTAGAGAGGCTGGAGATGATAGAGTTGACAGAGGTGGGTAGAGAGGCTGGAGATGGATGAGATGACAGAGGTGGGTAGAGAGGCAGGAGGTGATAGAGATGACAGAGTGGGTAGAGAGGCTGGAGGTGATAGAGTTGACAGAGTGGGTAGAGAGGCAGGAGGTGATAGAGTTGACAGAGTGGGTAGAGAGGCAGGAGGTGATAGAGTTGACAGAGTGGGTAGAGAGGCAGGAGGTGATAGAGTTGACAGAGGTGGGTAGAGAGGCTGGAGATGATAGAGTTGACAGAGGTGGGTAGAGAGGCAGGAGGTGATAGAGTTGACAGAGTGGGTAGAGAGGCAGGAGGTGATAGAGTTGACAGAGGTGGGTAGAGAGGCTGGAGATGATAGAGTTGACAGAGGTGGGTAGAGAGGCAGGAGGTGATAGAGTTGACAGAGTGGGTAGAGAGGCAGGAGGTGATAGAGTTGACAGAGCGGGTAGAGAGGCAGGAGGTGATAGAGTTGACAGAGCGGGTAGAGAGGCAGGAGGTGATAGAGTTGACAGAGTGGGTAGAGAGGCAGGAGGTGATAGAGTTGACAGAGTGGGTAGAGAGGCTGGAGGTGATAGAGTTGACAGAGTGGGTAGAGAGGCAGGAGGTGATAGAGTTGACAGAGTGGGTAGGTAGAGTGTACGAGTTGGCTCCAGAGGATAGAACGGCCTGGAGAGACTAAACATGATGGAGAGGCTTGGTGTGGATAGAGCGGGAGGAGTGGGTGTGGAGAAGAGGGGTGACAGGCAAGGTGGAGAAATGATAGGCGTAACTAGGAAGCATGGAGACTGATCAAGGGGACCGGGTGGATGGAAGCGGACAGAAAGTGGCGGCCGACTCACGGGCCTGGAGTCGGTTCCGGCCCACAGCGCCCCCCGCAGGGCAGGGCTGCCCCCGTGTGTCTCTGAGGCTGTAACCCTGGGGGAGTAGAAAGCCTCCCAGGGAATGGCTGGTGGTTTTGAACTGCTGACCTTGCAGTTAGCGGTCCAACAGGTTGCCCCCTACACCCGGGAGGGAAAGATGAGTCGGTGGCAGAGGAGACAGAGGTGGGTAAGAGACGGGGGGACGAGTGGAGCTGCCGTTTCAGATTGCTGCTGCCCGGATAGTGCATTGTGAGCCCTCGCCCCCATTTCTGTCGTTACAAGCTCATTTGGGAGCGGAGTGGGTTTGCATTGTGATGTTAATTACATCATATCAGTGTCAGCGACACATGGATCGATTTGAAAAGGAGATTATATACGGGCTCATAAATCAAGACACGCCAATTATGAAAGGATTGAAACCTTGCAGAGAATGCAGTCTGAGCACCAGAGGATTAATCTAGAGACCGACAAAAGAATGATATTTAGCAAGGGGAGGGGACCCCCAAATGTTTGAAAATTAAGCACTCGCCACACAAAAGGGGAGAGAAACTGCCGTCATCGAGTCTGGAGCCGAATGGTGAAGGTGCGGCGACACGGCTGCGGGGACGCCGTGCTCTGGGAAGCTTGCTGGTCTGCACAGCGTCCCTTAGAAAGGAAACGGGAAGGTCGTCGTTTCAGCACGCACTTTCACGTGTTGCGAACGAGGCCGCACGCATGGCCCGAAGAGGAAGCCATGAGATGCTGACAGAGAGCATTGGAATGGAAAGCCAGCCCACGACGGAGAATCCACCGAGGAAAAGCTGGTCCTGTGAAGCATGAAGGAAAATGGGGACAAGACTGCGTGAGATTCAGCAAATACAAGAACGCAAACCACGCAGACAAGTGTTCTTAGTCGGGGTGTTTTGGTTTATTTGCACGTTGCTATTGTTGTTGTTGTTTTTAAAGGAAGGCTAACGTCTGTGTTTAAAAATGAGCCAGTGGTAAACAATTCGAAAAAGTAGGTGCACGAACACACTTCTGGGAAAAGCACGACTTACCAGGGCTCAAACGAGGAGTCGCGAATGTGGTGAGCTCTCTGCCTGACGCGCAAAGTGTGAGTCTGGGTGGACTCGAGAACCAAATCCAGGGACACGCATGTGTGTGTGCTTTCTATCAGAGAGCGATTGTCCAGTAAGAAAACATCCCAGCCCCGTCCAGAGCAAGCCCATCAGTCCGATATTAGCCCATAGGTCCAACACCAGTCCATAAATTCCTCTTCAGACTCACGTAACACATGCAATGACGCCGAATGCAGGAGGCTCACAGGCCGGGGGGTGCAGAGTCTTGTGGGTCCAGTGGTGGTGGAAGCATCTCAGCGCTGGCGTGGTCTCCACGTGGCTCCTCCAGCTCCAGGGCTCTGGCTCCATCAGCGTGGCTCCATGTGGCTTGTCAGCAGGAATGTCTCCCAGGGAGTGAGCGTGTGTCTGGCTCCAGCGAGCTCTTTATCTCTGTGGGGCCTCCAAATGAGGTCGTCCAGCTGTGACCTGATGGACAGACTAGACGCCGCCCCTCGCTCTTCTGCCTCAAGGTGACGACAGATGACGTCACGACCACAGGGACCAATCCGTTTCAGGACACCTGCTCCCTTCTTGTTCCCACCCGCCTCCTGCTCTATCGCTCGGCTGCTCCGAGTGGGACCAGCGTGGTGACCAGCTGGTGTCCCCCTCTGGGCTGTGTGCAGGGAGCTCTGTGTGAGGGTCACCATCCACCCTCACAGTGGACGTGTTTTCCGTGTCCGGTTGGGCTTCCTGCGGCATTACCCAGGCTCCCCTGCTGTGGGGACGTGGTCACCAGGTAGGCACCAGTGACCACTCTATGGGGGTCAGCCTAAGCTGCCGCCTGCCGCCGGCCTTGAGACCCTGCCCTTCGCAAGGACTGAGTGGGGTGGGGACGGGACAGCCCAGCAATGTTTGCCCAACAGGAGACAGCCATGATGTGTGGCACACACTCCTGCCCCCCAGCACCCCCCCCACACACACACGCAGCTCCCAGCCAACACCTAGTCCCTGTAAGCCCGGATCCCGGCGCCCCTGTCTGCCAGCATCTTCGCCCACTGGTCGTGTCTCATCCTGCCTGCCCTGGTTTCATCTGGTCCCAGTTTCCTAACAGATTTTCATCATCATTATCTCTGTTATTTTGTCAGATTACATCGATTATATGTGGGTCAACCTAGTAATCTTTTTTTTAAATAAGGGGAATGTAAATTTTAGGGGAGAAAGTAGCTTGCCGGGGGCGTTTCTACGCAAGGGCGTCTCACCTTTCCGCCTGGCAATCGGCATCCGGGCCCCCTTTCCTCGGGAGCCCTGGTGCCCTGTGCAGTGGGCGGCACCCAGCGAGCACAGGCCCAGAGGAGGCCGGCTGCTCCCTGGGGATTTTGAAGTGTCAGAAGCGCAAAGGGGGAGTCTGGCCTCGTTCCCATAAACAAAGAAAACCTGATTCCCAAAAGGGAGAACTGGGGTAGGAATTCCAACTCCTTGGGGGGTTGGGGGGGTGTAAAAATTGGAACAAACTCACCGATCCGGATGCTCTAGGGCAGGAGGAAGTGCCCTGGGATTCTGAGACTGAACCTCTTCAGGGGGGAGACCTGGGGTGGTGTTCAGAGTGCAGGGGCGAAGTCTCACCTGTCAATCAGGTCGCAGCTCAGGACGCCTCCCTGCAGGCGTGGCCTCCTCATGAGGATCCTGGGACCTTCCTCTCTCTCTGCTTCACCCCCGTTGACAAGCTGAGCCGGGGGCGCCCTGGAGACGCTCCCACCGCCCCTGGATCCACAGGACTCGCACGTCCGCCGGTGACCTTCCTGCATCCCGTCACGCAGGCGGCTGTGTGAGTCAGGAGGGACTGACGGATGTGATCCGTAAGGGCTGGGATGCTTTCTCAATACACAATCGCTCTTGGATATAAAGCTTTCTTAGCCACAGAGGAGTGGCCCTGGGCTTGGTTCTCGAGCCAGCCCGGCCTCAGACAAGACGGTTGGGCAGTTCTTTCTTCGCACCTGGAGTCGCGCCCCATCAGCGGAGGAAGAACCGAAGTCTCCGCTCCCAGTCTCTCCACACGGTCCCTGGGGGGCCAGGGCCGCACTCACAGCCGAAGTGCCTTCCGAGCCAGGGGCCTGTGCCCCTCCCGACCTCTGATGGTGCTCTGCTTCCCCCCCGGAGGCCTCCACCACCTGGCAGTGCTCTCAGGCTCGGCCAAAGGTTTTCCGTGGCTCTTCCTGGGCATGGTCAGCTCCCTGCTTCTCCGTAGTCTGGCCTCGGACTGGAGGCTCTGCTGGAACCTGTTCTCTCTGAGTGGCCCTGCTGGCAGGAGGAATATGAGGACCCGGCTCCCAGCGCCCCACCGCGGTCTGACACACTGACGTCCTGGTGGAGTGGAAAGTTTCCCCAAATGTCCACTGTTGCCGTTGTCCTTGTTCTCAGGTGCCAACCAGTCAGCTCTGACCCACGGAGACCCCGTGCACAACAGGACGAAACTCTGCCCGTCCTGGGCCGTCCTCACCATCGTCCTCATGTCTGGGTCCTCGCTGCCACTGTCCCTCCGCCTCCCCAAGCATGACGTCCTTCTCCAGGGACCGGTCTCTCCTGACCACACGTCCACAGTCCGTGTGCCAGTCTCCCCATCCCCGCCTCTAAGAAGCCCTCTGCCTGTGCGTCCCCCAGGTCAGCTCAGTTTGACCTGCTGGCTGCCGGCTGCACCCCGCAGTCCAAATGCACCCCGCACTCGTGCCCAGTTGCGGCCTCTCCTGGTAAAGGAAGGAGGGGCCCTGGATGTGCAGTGCTTACGAGTTGCGCTGCTCACTGCAAGGTCAGCAGTTCAAGCCCACCAGCCGCTCCTGGGGAGAGAGACCAGACCGTCTGCTCCCGTGCAGACTGACCACCTGGGAGACCCCCAGGGGCAGCTCCGCCCTGTCCTACAGGATCCCCGTGAGTCGGCGTCCACTCGATGGCAGTGTGTTTATCTATCTATCTATCTACATATCTATCTATCATCTATCTATCTATCTATCTATCTACATATCTCACTATCCATTAGCTCCTTGGGAGAAAGACCAGACCGTCTGCTCCCGTGCAGACTGACCGCCTGGGAGACCCACAGGGGCAGCTCCGCCTGGTCCTGCAGGGTCGCCCTGAGTAATTGCATATCAGGAAAACAACTCAGCCCGGGAGGGAACAAGTTCATAAGTCCGATACTAGTCCACAAATGCGTCTTCAGACTCAGGCAATAATGCAATCTGCAGGACGACCACAGGCCTGCGCGTGGAGAGTCTTGCGGCTCCAGTGGTGGTGGACGCATCGCAGTGCTGGCGTGGGGCTCAGTGGGGCTCATCAGCAGGAAGGTGAGGGCAGAGCTGGGGGGCTGGGGGAGGTTCCCAGAACCCTGCTTAGAGAGGGCCATGCCCACAAAGGGGCAGCATCAGGCTGGGACCTGATTGACAGGCTGGACTCCATCAAGTCCATGCTAACTCCTCGCGACGCCCGAGAGGGCAGGGAGACCTGCCCACGGTGAGTTTCTGAGACTGTGGGGCTTTAAGGGAGTAGAATGCCCTGGGTTTCTTTCTTTCTTTCTTTCTTATTTCTTTTAGCTGTGTTCACACGGCCTTTATCAAACACAGATCTTTTATGAGATACACACTCTCCACATATTTTTCCTTAAGTGTGTCTTTTAGGGAACAGAGTCTTCATGTTGACCTAGTGCATTTGTCGGTTTTATCTGTTCCCTCGGTCTGGGAAGTCCTCGCCTGACCAAGGTCACAAAGATCTTTGCCTGCATCTTCTCGCTGAAGCGCTGTCGTTCCAGCTCTTCCGTTTAGGTCTGCAAGCCATTTCCAATAAATCTAGGTCAACAGTATAGGCTAACAGTCAAGGTTCATTTTTTCTGGTTTTTGTCTTTTAAATAAATAAATCGTTTTATGGGGGCTGAGCCCTGGCTTTCTATTGCAGCTCGGGTAGGTGGCTTTGACCTGCCCACCTTGTGGATCACACCCCAACACGCAGCGACTCCGCAGTGAGCCGCGTTGGAGAGCACGTCTCCCCACCCTCCTCCTCAGGGGCATCCCGGCTGGGCTGCGTCCATTCTTCTGACCAACAAGGAACGACAAACCCAGGGCCGTTGGGTCCATTCGAACGCACAGGGACCATGGAGGGTTCCCCAGGCTTGGTGGCTCTGCACGGGAGCAGACTGCCTCTTCTCTCTCCCTCGAAGCGGCTGGTGGCTTTGAACAGCCAACCCTGCCCAAAAGTGCCGCCCCAATCCATGGTCGAGTCAATATTCTTTGCCAACTCCGTACCCCAGACGCATCTGTGCTTCTGTGGGGCCCTCGCTCCTGGCCTTGCTCCCCTGAATGCACAGGAGGGAGTGAACGCACCTGTGACTGGAGCCGCCCAGGAAGCCCTCACAGGTGCTGCCCCGCAGGGTCACTGTGACTCACCATCAACGCCCTGGGAGGCAGGCTGCAGGACTTTCTGCTGTTAGGAGGTAACATTATTGTTGGCCCATGAGCCCTAGAAACGGAGGGTTAGGGTGGGCTTAGCCCCCCTTTACCCCGGAGCATGAGGGGTTTCCTCGAGGCATTGTGATGGGGGTGTCAGTGTGGTCCTGCTGATTATGAGCAAATGAAGCCCGCCTCCAGGACACTCGTGAAAATCCCCAAGCCCCGAGGCAAGAGCAGCCAGTCTTGGGGACCCTAGGAAAGAGAGAGGTGGGTCAGGTAACTTTTGTGATCAGGGGGCAGAAACGGAGATTTTACAGGAGACATGCTTCTTTGGTCCATCTCTCTAATTTCCACAGCCATACTGTTTCTTCTGATTTGTTATCTAATTGGTCACATTCATCCATAAGATGCCGGTGTCATAACCTCAGAAATCTGTCGTCCAGCCCCTGGACCTGCAGACAGAGAAGTCCAGTTATTCCCAGCAGAGGACGCAGGGGTTGGAGGACTCCGGGCCTGGGCCACAGGGTCCACCATGGCTGGTTTCGCTGCGTGGAAAGATACTCTGCCTGCGGAGGGGAGAGGCTCGGGCTTGCTCCTGCAGAGCCCTACCTCTGCGGTTGCCATGGAGTCAACTGTGCTGCACAGAGCCCCCTGGGGTCAGAGGAGAGCGGTGCTCCTGGGATTGCCAATGGCTGCTTTCTCTGCCAAGCCACCTCCGGGTGAGCTCGCAGCTCCCAACTCTCCAGCGGGCAGCGGATCTCTGAACGCCCCAGGATTCCTCATTCGAAAGGTTCACGTGCCCAAAATACCCACAACAGAAAGAGCAGGACAAGAGCCGTCACAGGGCAAACCCCGGTTCTGCAGAGACTCAGTCCGGGGACCCGGCTCGCTGAAGTCGTGCGACCGCACTAAGTTCACACCTGAGGCCCCAGTGGCCTGTGCCCCGTGTCCCCCGTGGGTCATCCTTGCACAGTTTCTGACTCGTCCGTCAGGCTGTGGCCGCATAGGTCACCGCTATGCTCTTGATAAGCCTCCCAGAGGCACGGAAGCCATTGGACAGACTCCCCGCCCACTGCTGCTGGAGCCACCGGTGCAACCAGTGGACGTGTCCTGAGGGCATCCCGTGGAATCTAACAGGACCGATAGCTGTAGGGGGTGTGCTAGTCCAGGTGCACTAGAGAAACAGATTCAGAGACACTCAAAGGTGTATAAAAAAGAGCTTTATTTAAAATTTTTAAAAAGCAATTGTATATTGAGAAAACAGCCCAGCTCCATCCAGATCAAGTCTATAAGTCTGATATTAGCCCCATCTGTCTGATACCAGTCTGTAAAGTCCTCTTCAGACTCATGCAGCACCTGCAATGACACGGATGCAGGAGGATCATAGGCCGGTGGGTGCAGAGTCTTGTGGATCCAGTGGAGGTGGAAGCATCTCAGCGCTGGCAGGGAGGGGTCTGTCTCCACGTGTCTCCTGCAGCTCTCTGAGGGTCTCCACAGCAGGAAAGGGAAGGCAGAGAGAGTGGTCTGGCCTCCACTGAGCTATGTGTCTCCACTCCAAATGAGGTCATCAAGCTGCAACCTGACTGACAGGCTAGACTCCACCCCGTCACTCAAGTTGACAGGAGATGATGTAACTGCCATCAGTCCTTGTAGAAGCCGATCCTGTTGGATCTCCTGGAATGCCCTCAGGAAACAGGCCAGTGGGGGGAGGGGGGCAGGTCCGGCTTCAGAAAGCTTGTGGGGAAATCCCATTGTGTTTTCGTTCCATTTTCCCATGGTGGGTCCCAGGAAGTTGGGGGCTCCAACCCACAGCCGCTGCGAGTGAGAAAGAGGAGGCGGTCTGCCCCGTGAAGACCGATGGCCTGGAATGTGCCGGGGCCCCCGCGTCAGCTCGGTCCATGGCAGTGCACGGTGTCCTGAGCCCTCAGCTGGTCGCTGAATGATTGGTGGTTCAGGCCCACCCAGCGCCTCGGAGGGAGGATGGGGTGCTCTGCACCCCTAAAGGTGATGCTGCGGATCCCTGCGGGGCAGCTCTGCCCTTGGAAACAGCTTGCTGGCACCCAAGAGTTACGACAAGAACATTGCAGTGGATGCTGTTGTTGTACATATGACATTGGACAGGTGTGATGTGCTCACTCCTGTCAGAGAGACCCTCTGTGCCCTCCGTCATACGTATCCATACCGTCTGATCCACGTCGCCCGATATTTCTCAATGCCTAGACCACCTACGTGATCTATATACCGTCTATTTATCTCCCTCTGCATCACCTCTATCTCTGTAGCTTCTCTATCTAGCTATATCTCTCGATATCGATCTCGATCTGTACATCTCTGGATCTCCAGAGGAGCCCTGGTAGTGTCATGGGCCTCAATGGAACGGCCAACAGGGTGGTCAGCAGTCTGAAGCCACCAGCGTCTCTGCAGGAGACAGACATGTGTCCACTCCTGTAGGGTGGCCATCTCAGAGCCACAGGGGAGACCTAGCTGACCAGTACAGCGGTGCCCTGAGTCAGAGTCCACTTAGTGGCGGTCAGTTTGGTTTAATTACATATAGATGTATAGGGGTGTGTGTGCGTGGCTAGACAGCTAAGCTCTCTATGACTGCACATTACCTGTGTAGGTATGTCTTACATATATGTATAGGGGTGTGTGTGCGTGGCTAGACAGCTAAGCTCTCTATGACTGCACATTACCTGTGTAGGCATGTCTTACAGATCGTGTAGCTACAGAGGATGTAGATATAGATCTGTAGATACCCATACTCTCTATCCATCTATCATCTGCATTGTCGACAGCTGTGTTGATATCAATATTATCTGTATCTATCAAGATCTATCGCTCTCTGTCTACCTCACCTGGTCCTTTGGATGACTCTGTCTCCACCGTCCATACAGTCCCGTGTCTACACCGACAGGCCAGCTCACCCTCACCTGGCTCCTTCTCGGTGCCATCTCCGTCACGCGTGTCTGCCCCACCGGCGCCCACAGAGGCGTGTTGTTGAGTTCCCACCGGTCCGCTCTACGCACATGGGCGCTGGAGAAACAGCGTGGCCCGGGGCCTGTGTGAGACGACGGTGGCAGCCTCCTTGTCGATCCATGTGTGCGAGTGTGTGTGTGTGTGTGTGTGTGTGTGTGTGTGTGTGTGTGTGAGGGGGGGGAGCTCAGACACAAAGCCGCCGTGGTCCCCGTGGGCACGGCCTGGAACACAGACTCTGTGGGCCCGACCTGCCTTTCTCTGGGAGCCTCCGTGGTGTGGGGGGAGAGGGGGCAGGGGGCAGGGGCGGGGACCTTCCTCCTGACAGTAGCACCACGTTCAATCAGCCACTCCTTGTCACTCTGTAAATAATCTCCTTCTCCCGGAAAAGGAATTAACAGAGCAGGTACAAAAATAAACATCTCCTACCGCAAAGTCGTCACTTTTGACAGGCAAATCCCCTTAAGCGAAGAACTGGAAAGGGCGGGGGGCGGGGCAGCGGGTTTCTTCCCAGCCAGCGAGCAGGCAGGGAGGGCAGGGGGCTGCCAGGGGGGGTCTGCGTGCCAGCGGCCTGGACACAGGGGGGCACAGAACACAGAGAAGGGGCAGAACACGCACACCGTACAGACTGCACACTCACACACACATCACATACCGTGCACACACATGCACACACACACACCATACACAGCGCACACACACACAAACACTCCACAGGCACCGGACACACGTACACAACACACCGCATACAGCACACTCACCACATACATGTCACGCCCCACACACATACACCAAACGCACTGCACACATATGTGCACACCACGGGCACACGGGGAACCCAGAACCTCGCTCACTGCGAGACAAGCCCTCAGCCTGAGACAGACGGACACGGAGAGCCGGGACAAGGGACTGGGGTTCAGGGAGCCGGTCTGCTAGGGGCGCTTCAGGGAGCTCAGCTCAGACCCCTGCTTTGGGGGCTGGTTCCAAACCTGAGCGCCCCAGAGTGTGGGGGTGGGGTGCAGGGTGCGCCTTTAGCAAGGTCCCGGGCGGCCCGCGGGCGCGCCTGTGTGTTCTCTAGAGGGGGGCGGGGGGCAGCGCGCGCGTGCGCCCGTGTGTGTGCGCCCGTCTCTGTGTGTGCGCCCGTGTGTGTGCGCGTGTGTGCGCGCCCGTCTCTGTGTGTATGCGCGCCCGTGTGTGCGCGCGTGTGTGCGTGCGTGTGCGTGCGCCCGTGTGTGTGTGCGTGTGCATCCGCGCCTGTGTGTGCGCGCGTGTGCGTGCGCTTGTGCATCCGCGCGTGTGCATCCGCGTGTGTGTGCGTGTGTGTGTGCGTGTGTGCATCCGCGTGTGTATGTGTGTGGGCGCGCACGTGTGCATCCGCGCGCGTGTGTGTGCGTGTGTGTGCGCGCGTGAATGCATCCGCGTGTGTGTGCGCGTGTGTGTGCGCGTGAATGCATCCGCGTGTGTGCGTGAGCGCGCGCGTGCATCCGCGCGTGTGTGTGTGCGTGTGCGTGCGCGCGTGTATATCCGCGTGTGTGCGTGAGCGCGCGCGTGCATCCGCGTGTGTGTGCGCGTGTGTGTGCGCGCGCGCGTGCATCCGTGTGCGTGTGTGTGCGCCCGTGTGCATCCGCGTGTGCGTGTGAGTGCGCGCGCGCTCCGCAGCAGGCGTCCCGGCGGCCGGCTGACAGCCGCTCCGGGGACATTAAATCACCGCCCCGAGGACGCTCCCCGCGCTGGGCCTCCTCCTCCCCGCCCGCGCCCATCACTTTTGACGTGATTGGATCAGAATTAGTCGGTACATTTAGATGTAAATTAGAAACATCCAAGAATAATAATGAGCTCAAAACGGCAGCCGCGTCGCGGGGCGCCGACGGCTCCGCGGGTCCCCCTCGTCCGCGGGGATCGGCGCCCTGATGGCGGGGCTCCGTCAAAAACGGGGGGGGGGCTTCTCTGAAGGGCGAATTTAATGAACCCTTAAATCCCAGAGCAGGCTTCCAGGGGCGCAGCCCGGCGGCCCAGGGCGCAGAGGGGGGCGCAGCAGGCCGCCCGGGGAGGGCCGCCCCGGAAGGCGCGCACCCTCCCCCGCCCCCCAGGCGCTCAGGCCGAGTCGCTCCCCCCCCAAGGGACATGCCGGCCGCTTCCCCCCCCCCACAGCACGCGGCCCCGGTGACCCCGTGCCCCGGGGCGCGCGCGTAGGGAGCCCCTCCGCACCCCAGGGTGCGCCGGGACAGAGCAGGACCCAGAGAAGCAGCGCCCTGAGGACGCGGTCAGAGAGGCCAGTCCGGGGAGGGACGCGGTGCGGTGGCGGCGAGAGACAGGAGGGCGGCGACGCTCAAGCGCCGACTCAGGCGCCGCGACAATGGTGGGAGGGTGGGGGGGACCCGGCCTGCAGGACAGGCGGTGCTTCAAGGTCACACCCACGCTTTGTGGGTGCGCCGGGGGAAGGCTCAGCTGAGCTGCTTGCTGGAAAACGTGCAACACGCCCCCCCAAATGGGGGGTCACCACCCGGAGCATCTTCTGCGCGAAAGACAAAGGGTGTAAATGAATTCCAGCCGCCAGTCAAATCCGCAGCTCTGTCCGGCAGGGTGGCCCAGAAAGTGGAGGATCAGGGCGCCCCCGCCCAAACACACACAGATCCGTGCGCCCCCGCCCCGCCCAGTCTTGGAGAAGGGCTTGGGACCACCCCGCACTGTGCCTCGGCGCCCACCCCTCCCCCGCGCGTTAATTGAATTAGGTGATTAGCGCTTGTTTGGGCTGCAGACACCCTGTGGACCCTCCACAGCCCAGGAGGAGACGTGATTAGGCCTCGCAGGCGATCCCGGTGTTGGGGTGAGGGGCGGGGCGACTGGGGTCCCCTGCCACCCAGCGCCTGGGGCGGAAGGGGGATGGAAACCAGCGGCTGTCAGCTTCTGTCGGGCCTGAGTGTCCCCCAAGTCCCCCAATGGGTAGACCACACCGACCAGTGGACAGGAATGGCTCCTGTCCAGCCTCCCTCCCTGGGGTTCCCAGTAAAGAGCGATCCGTGTCTCTAAAAGGCGTAGGGAGAGGACGGTCTGGCAGCAAAGGTGGTCCCCCACCACCACCCCACCCCGCCTAGGTTCTTTGAGCAAAACACAGGATTCCTAGGACAAAGAAAATAAGCCTGGAATTTCTTACCTGTCAAGCCACCCCCCTACCCCCCCCACACACACACCCGCTAGCAACTGATGGAGACAGGGATGGGGGTGAGACCTGGATTTTATTTGCAGACCAGCTGGGAATGGCCCCAAAGTCCATGAGCCCCAACTAGGGAGGTGTGGTTTCACAGAGAAACCCAGGTGGTGCCGCTGAACGCTGCTGGTTCCAACCACCAGCTGCTTCTCGCAGACTGACAGCCTGGGAGACCCACGGGGGAAGCCCTCCCCTGTTCTGCAGGGTCCCTGTGAGTCAGCATCCACTCGATGGCAGTGTCTGTCTGTCTGTCCATCTCTCTCTCTCTCTCTCTCTATCTATCTATCTACATATCTATCTATCTGCATATCTCTCTATCCATTAGCTCCTGGGGAGAAAGACCAGAGCGTCTGCTCCCGTGCAGACTGACCGCCTGGGAGACCCACGGGGGAAGCCCTCCCCTGTCCTGCAGGGTCGCCGTGAGTCAGCATCCACTCGATGGCAGTGTTTGTCTGTCTATCTATCTATCTATCTATCTATCTATCTATCTATCTATCTATCTATCAATCTATCTATCTACTTATCCATTAACTCCTTAGGAGAAAGACCAGACCGTCTGCTCCTGTAAAGACTGACCGCCTGGGAGACCCCCAGGGGCAGCTCCGCCCTGTCCTGCAGGGTCGCCGGGAGCAGAAGGGCATCTTAGTAGAGTTGTCATCATTGTTGCTGTCAGCTCCGACTCTGGGTGACCTGGTGCACAACAGAAGGACACGCCGTGGCTGAGGTGGCCTCCTCTCTGTCCCTGCCCCTCCGCTTCCCCAAGCACGACGTCCTTCTCCAGGGACTGGTCTCTCCTGATGACACGTCCACTGGCCGTGTGACACAGTCTCCCTGCCCCCGCCCCTAGGGGGCACTCTGGCCGTAGGTACTTCTTCCAGGACCCATGTGTGTGTTCTGCTGACAGTCAGTGGTACCTTCCAGAGTCCTCTCCAGCCGCACAATCCAAGTGGATCAATTCCCGCTCAGACTTCCCTAGTCAATGTCCAGCTCTCACACGCGATTGAAAGTCCACACCCCTGCCCTGGAGCTGATGGCAATGCAGAGGGACCCTGGAGGCAGGCGGGTGGAACTGCCCGGTGGGTTTCCGGGATGGAAAGAGTTTGCGGAGTAGAGAGCTCTCTTCCTCCCACCCTGGAGCGGCTGGTGGATCCTGGGCTTGCAGATCAGAGCCCAGAGCAACCGCTCCTCCAGGGCAGCAAAGCCGAGGAAAACCCAAGGGGGTGCAGGGACACGGGGTGACGGCCGGAGGCTAAACATAACGGTGGTGAGGGAGACGGGGGACAGGCAGACTCCCGTCCTGTTGTGTGCTGGGTCACAACAGATGCACCTGGGAAGGAGGGCAGGTGTGGCAGTGACATCACCTGTCCACTTGCAAAGGGGTGGACTCAATCAGGTGGCAGCTGGATGACCTCATTTGGGGGCGCTAAGGGGGGATACATAGCTCAACTGGAGGTGGCCAGGACACATAGACATTCCCTGTGAGACATCCCTGTGGAGAAGACACATGGAGCTGAGCTGATAGAGCCCTGGAGCTGGAGAAGCCACATGGAGACCACGCCACCGCTGAGCTGCGTCCACCGCCACTGGATCCAAAGACTTCCCACCCACCGGCCTGTGGTCCTCCTGCATTTGGCATCACTGCATGACTGCGTGAGTCTGAAGAGGACGTTATAGATTGGTATTGGACAGATGGGCTCATATCAGACTGATGGACTTGATCTGGACTGGACTGGGATGGCTACTCAATGTTCAATTGCTCTTGCATATACAGCTCTTTCTTATACACATACAAGTGTCTGTGGATTTGTCTCTCTGGTCCACCGGACTCACCCAGCAGGTGTGGCCAGCTGCTTTGGATGATACTCAGCCTTCAAAGTCCCTCGAAGGGGCATGGCTCCACGGACTGCCTGGGACTCTCACGCCCACGTGCCCGCGTGCCCGTGACGCCGCCCAGGAGGCTGGCCCTGCACAGATGGCAGCATTGTGGACCCTGTGGATTTCCCCACCACATGTGGGGGCAAGGGGCTTCCAGGGCTCAGACTTCCTTCAGGGCACCCAACATCAGTGACACCACAAGTCATCGGTGGGGCCCTCGTGACCAGGGTTGACGTAGTGCCTGGGGCCTCCCCGGCAGGTTAGCATTGTGAACCTGACCAGGTGCTCCTGGGGGTTGACTTGGCTACCTGCTCAGGTGGAGTGCAGGAAGCCTGACGGGGCACCGGGTTCTACCCCTGGGGTCCAGAAGCCCAAGGGGGGCACTGGGCTCTATCCCCTGGGTTGCTGCTCAGAATGGACTCCCTGGATAGTGCCTGTGTTGGCTTGGTTCTCTGGAGACTCAAACCAGTCCCGCACACAGGTGCTGTGTACGGAGCAGAGGGAGGGCTTGTGTGCTCTGAGTTCGGCTTCTCCTGATGCCGGGAGGATGAAGAGCAGGACGCAGCAGGAGGAAGCCAGGACTGCCGGAGCACAGCCTGGTGGGTGATTGTGCTGATCCAGGCGGGCTAGAGAAACAAATCCAGATACACTCACATGTGCAATAGAAAGAGCTTGATAGACAAGAGCAGTTGTAGATTGAGAAACCACCCCAGCCCTGTCCAGATCAAGTCCGTAAGTCTGACAGTAGCCCATATGTTGATACCAATCTATAAGTTCCAGATCAAGTCTGGAATTTAAGGATTATGTCCACAAATCCGACATTAGCCCATGTGTCTGATACTAGTCCATAAATTCCTCTCCAGACTCACGCAGCCATGTACTGATGCTGAATGCAGGAAGATCACAGGCCGGTGGGTGGAGAGTCTTGTGGATCCAGTGGTGGTGGAAGCATCTCAGCCCTGGCATGGTCTCCACGTGGCTCCTCCAGCTCCAGGGCTCTAGCGTGGCTCCGTGTGTCCTGTCAGCAGGAAAGACAAAGCGGAGTCCCTCCCAATGAGGTTATCAAGCTGCGACCTGATTGACAAGCTAAACTCCACCCCTTCACTCGTAAATCTGGAGTTGACACCAGATGATGTCACTTGACGGCAGGGGCACTGCCTGGTGGATGCAGAACTGGGAGAACCCACCCTGGGTTGTCGGATGACAGCAGGCAGCTCAACAGAGCAAGGAAGAGATGCCAGGTTAGCTGTGGTGGAAGAGGGAGAGCCACAGAGCACGTGGCTTGCTCAGCCTTTCAAGACAAGAAGGCTGATGACCCCGGAATGGCCATTCTGCTGCGACCCCGTGAGCGGGTGAGGCTCTGCCCTCCCTCTCTGTGAGTGTCCACTGGACATTCCCGAGCCATCTGAGCCCCCAACACCACCCACTTGGGCTCTGAGGAGTGTCTGCTAAAGGGGTGGGAAATTTGGACATGGAGGTGGGGGCTGCACAGCTGGGGGGGGGGGCTTGATTGCTGTCACAAAACTGGGCACGTTAAAAGAGCCTGAAACAAATTTTTTTAAGAGGCAACAATGGTGGCCATTTGGTTATGTACACAGACACACACACAGCTCACACACACACACAGGAGCCCAGGAGGCTGTGCACACACACACGGCTCACACACACAGAACCTAGGAGGCTGTGCACACAGACACAGGCTCACACATGCACACAGAGCCCAGGAGGCTGTGCACACACAGGCGCACCCACAGGAGCCAGGAGGTTGTGCACACAGACACACAAAGAGCCCAGGAGGCTGTGCATACCAACACACGCACATAGAATCCAGGCGGCTGTGCACACACAGGCTCGCACACAGAACCCAGGAGGCTGTGCACACACAGGCACGCCCACAGGAGCCCATGAGGTTGTGCACACCGACACACAAAGAGCCCAGGAGGCTGTGCATACCATCACACGCACATAGAATCCAGGCGGCTGTGCACACACAAGCTCGCACACAGAGCCCAGGAGGCTGTGCACACAGACACAGGCTCGCACATGCGCACAGAGCCCAGGAGGCTGTGCACAGAGACACAGGCTCACACATGCACACAGAGCCATGAGGCTGTGCACACACCGGCACACCCACAGGAGCCAGGAGGTTGTGCACATGGATGCACAGAGCCCAGGAGGCTGTGCGCACCAACACACGCACATAGAATCCAGGAGGCTGTGCACAAGGCTCGCACACAGCGCCAGGAGGTTGTGCACACAGACGCACAGAGCCCAGGAGGCTGTGCACACGACATGCGCACAGAGCCCAGGAGGCTGTGCGCACCAACACACGCACATAGAATCCAGGAGGCTGTGCACAAGGCTCGCACACAGCGCCAGGAGGTTGTGCACACAGACGCACAGAGCCCAGGAGGCTGTGCACACAGACATGCGCACACAGAGCCCAGGAGGCTATGCACACACACAGGCACACCCACAGGATCCCAGAAGGTTGTGCACATAGACACACACAGAGTCCATGAGGCTGTGCACAGACACACAAAGAGCAGGCTGTGCACAGACACACAAAGAGCCCAGGAGGCTGCACACACCGACACATGCACACAGAGCCCAGGAGACTGTGCACACAGACACAGATAGAGTCCAGGATGCTGTGCGCGCACACACACAGGCTCACACATGCACACAGAGCCCAGGAGGCTGTGCACACACATATAGAGTCCAGGATGCTGTGCGCGCACACAGGCTCACACGCATGTACACAGAGCCCAGGAGGCTGTGCAGTGGGTCTGTGACCATGAGGTGAGCGGATCAAACCCACCAGCTGCTCTAAGCAAGAAAGACAGGCTTTCTATTCCTGCAAAGATGCCGTTTGTGAAACCTGGGGCGTTGGGTCTGCAGAGTCAGGGTGTGGGGGGAGGGGAGTCCAGTGGGGGAGGAGCTGAGGGAGAGACGCACGCCAAGGAGCCCCAGTAGGAAAGAAGGTTCAGGAACATTGCACAACTGTGCGAGTGTGGTCGCAATGAAAGAATACTGTCGACGGGGTGAGCTACAGAGGGATATGATGTTTATATATTAATAAAAAGTAGATGAAATGTCCCCAAAAGCCAAAGTCTCAGAGAGCTGCAGACCACTTGTCCTTTGCCCTGTAGGGTTGACCTGAGTCAGCGTCAGATCCATGGCAGTGAGTCTGAGTACCGTGTAATGTGCCTATAGACACACACATGCAGATACACATGCATGCATACATAGACATGTGTGTATGCATCTACATACGCCTATAGACACACATGCAGATACACATGCATGCATACATGTGTGTACACATAGACATGTGTATGCATCTGCACACGCCTATAGACACCCACATGCAGATACACATGCATGCATACATAGACATGTGTGTGTTTGCACACATATATACATATATATGCACGCAGATACACATGCAGATACACATGCATGCATACATGTGTGTACACATAGACATCTGTGTATGCATCTGCACATGCCTATAGACACACACATGCAGATACTACTACATGTACACATGTGCGTATGCATAGACGTGTGCATGTGTGTTTGCATGCACATATACATATATGTACACAGATACACACATACATGTGCACATAAAGAGCTCTCTTTGTGTTGTGAGTTATGTGTTGGGCTGCTAAACACAAAGTTGGCAGTTCTAACCCACCAGCTGCTCCTCGGGAGAAAGACCAGACCATCTGCTCCCGTGCAGACTGACAACCTGGGAGTCCCACAGGGGCAGCTCCGCCCTGTCCTGCAGGGTCGCCTTGAGACAGCGTCCACTGAATGGCAGTGTGTCTATCTATCTATCTATCTATCTATCTATCCATCCATCTACATATCTCTCTATCCATTAGCTCCTCAGGCTGGGCAGTCTCCTGTCTCCTGTCTGTCCATAAACACACTTCTGTGCCACAGTGTGGAGACACATTTCCATCTCGGTTCAAAGTCCCCACAGTCCCTCTGTCAGAGCTCTGTCGTTGGGACAGGCCTGAGTCCCTTTTTCCATCAGCAAAATATTTTCATTTGCCACCCCCACCCCCACCCAACCCAAGCCATGGGGCCCGGCTGTGGAGGAACCAAAGCCGGCTGCTGTGTCCCTGCCCCCACCCCCCTGAGCAGGTGCCGTGTCTGCCATGGGCAGTCCCCCCCTCCCCCGTGAGCCTGACGCTGGAATTCAAAGGGGGTCTGGTCAAGGGTCAGGAAGCGAGCAGCCTGCTGTGTGGGCATGGCAGGTGGCCAGGGGCCGTGGGCTGGCCTGACGCACAGGGTCACATCCCCACGTTAAACCCCCCACTGGTTCGTGGTCTCTGCTTCTTCTGTGCGGCTTGGCTGCTGCTGTCCTTGTGGGGACAGGTTTCCGTGTGGGGGACGCAGCGCAGGGTCCTGTGGAGATGGAGTCATGGGTGGATGGTGCGGGTGTGGGGTGGGCAGGGAGGGGGGATCGAGAAGGGAGACGTGTCCTAGGACCGGCCGGGGTGGGGATGGTGGGGCTCGGGGTTGACCGCCATGACTGAGCGGCAGGGTCATAGGATCTCTGAATCACATGCAAAGGAAGGATTAAAACAAACAAAATGGGGTCTGAGGGGCAGTGGGGGCGGCAGTACTGTGTCCCTGGTCCCTCCCATGCCATCACCACAGGACCCCCACCACCACAGGACCCCCACCATCACAGGACCCCCATCACCACAGGACCCCCACCATCACAGGACCCCCATCACCACAGGACCCCAATCAGAGGACCCCCACCACCACAGTACTCCTACCATCACAGAACCCCCATCACCACAGGACCCTCATCACCACAGGACCCCCACCATCACAGAACCCCCCATTACCACAGGACCCCAATCAGAGGACCCCCATCACCGCAGGACTCCCACCATCACAGAACCCCCATCACCACAAGACCCCCCCCACCACAGGACCCCCATCACCACAGGACCTCCCCATCACAGAACCCCCATCACCACAGGACCCTCATCACCACAGGACCCCCATCACTGCAGGACCCCCGCTACCACAGGACCCCACCACCACAGAACCCCCATCACCACAGGACCCCAATCAGAGGACCCCCATCACCACAGGACCCCACCACCACAGGACCCCCATCACTGCAGGACCCCAATCAGAGGACCCCCATCACCACAGGACCCCCATCACTGCAGGACCCCAATCAGAGGACCCCATCACCACAGGACCCCACCACCACAGGACCCCCATCACTGCAGGACCCCAATCAGAGGACCCCCATCACCACAGGACCCCCATCACTGCAGGACCCCAATCAGAGGACCCCATCACCACAGGACCCCCATCACCACAGGACCCCCATCACTGCAGGACCCCAATCAGAGGACCCCCATCACCACAGGACCCCAATCACAGGACCCCCATCACCGCAGGACCCCCAACACTGCAGGACCCCCATCACCGCAGGACCCCCATCACCGCAGGACCCACAGCCGCACATGCTGACAGAGCGTCTCCAGTTCCCGGCTGTGGCTGCTCCCCGGAGTCTGTCCCGTCTGTCAGTCAGCAGGTCCATGATGGTGCTTGACAAGCTGCCCGCAATCTGCCCAGTGCTTGTGGAGAGCACTGGGGGGGGGGGGCACTCCGTGAAGGGTACCGGGGAGACGGGGCTCAGGAAACCGTGGCCCCAAAGACAGCTCATCCCCGTGGAGAAGCCTGTGGTCCCGTTGCCTGGCCGGGGCACCCCCCCATCTTTATGAGCCCTGCGTTCCGCCTCGTTTCTGGCGACCTCAGGGTCCCCACGGTCTTGCACACTCTAAGCTCCGGTTGTGAAGGGCTGTTTCTTCTCAGCTAATGAAGGTCCCGGACCCTGACGGCTCCATCCACGTCTGTGTGTCCGGGTTCCGAGAGCCGTGTGTCCGGGGGGCGCACCCTCTGGGAGCATCTGACCAGGTTCTGTGTCTGCTCATGAGATTTTCAGAATCCGACCTCGTCTGTCTCCGTGCCTCCCGTCATGCTTTCGGAGGCTAAGGAACCTCTCTGGAGCCACCGCCCCTCTGGCTTTGGACTCCGCTGTTGGTCTGGAGGCTCCGCTGAAGCCTGTGCCTGTTGGGGGACCCTGCTGGTGCCTGAGGACCATGGTGACCTGACTCCCGCACCCCAGCGCCGCACGGGCCCCCACGGGACGGGCTGCTGACAGGCGAGGGGGTGGCGTCACGTTGTGGTTGCTCGGTGCCATTGACCCGGTTCCAGCACACAGCAGCCCCAGCCCCACGGAAGGAAGCACCGCCCGGCCCTGCCGGTCCCCACCATCATCCCCATGTCTGAGCCACCGCTGCAGCCCCGTGTCCGTCCATCTCGTCGCTGCCCCTCCGCTTCCCCAATCACAACGTCTTTCCCCAGGGACCGGTCTCTCCTGACGACACGTCCACAGTCTGTGAGACAAAACCTCGCCACCCTGGCCTCTCGGGAGGACTCCGGCCGTCCTTCTTCCAGAACGGATCTCTTTGACAGCCCACAGCACTTTCGATATTCACCAGTGCCACAATTAAAATGCACCAGTTCTTCTCCGGTCTTCCTTATTCGTTATGGTGCCACCTGGTCCATGCCGACCCACAGCGACCCTGCAGGACAGGGCGGAGCTGCCCCTGTGGGTCTCCCAGGCGGTCAGTCTGCACGGGAGCAGACGGTCTGGTCTTTCTCCCCAGGAGCTAATGGATAGAGAGATATGCAGATAGATAGATAGATAGATACATAGATAGATAGATAGATAGATAGATAGATAGATAGATAGATGGATGGATGGATGGATGGATGGATGGATGGATGGATGGATGGATAGATAGATAGATAGATAGATGATTATAGATAGATAGACAGATAGGTTGATTGATAGATGATTGGTAGATTGATAGATAGATGATAGATAGATACATACATATATAGATAGATATGTAGATTGATTGGTTGATAGGTAGAAAGATTGATAGCTTGATAATAGGTAGATGATAGATAGATGATAGATAGATTGATTGATAGATAGATACATAGATAGATGATAGATTGATTGATAGATAGATAATAGATAGATGATTGATAGATATGCAAATAGATAGACTGGATAGATAGATAGATAGATAGATAGATAGATAGATAGATAGATAGATAGATAGATAGATAGATGAACACTGCCATCGAGGGGACGCTGGCTCACGGGGACCCTGCAGGACAGGGCGGAGCTGCCCCTGGGGGTCTCCCAGGCGGTCAGTCTGCACGGGAGCAGACGGTCTGGTCTTTCTCCCCAGCTAATGGATAGAGAGATATGCAGATAGATAGATAGATAGATAGATAGATAGATAGATAGATAGATAGATAGATAGATAGATAGATAGATAGATAAAGCACAGTCATAGAGGGGACGCCGACTCACGGGGACCCTGCAGGACAGGGCGGAGCTGCCCCTGGGGGTCTCCCAGGCGGTCAGTCTGCACGGGAGCAGACGGTCTGGTCTCTCTCCCCAGGAGCTAATGGATAGAGAGATATGCAGATAGATAGATAGATAGATAGATAGATAGATAGATAGATAGATAGATAGATAGATAGATAGATAAAGCACAGTCATAGAGGGGACGCCGACTCACGGGGACCCTGCAGGACAGGGCGGAGCTGCCCCTGTGGGTCTCCCAGGCGGTCAGTCTGCACGGGAGCAGACGGCCTCATCGTTCTCCTTCACAGTGGCTGGTGGGTTTGAACTGCTGACTGCCAGGTGCACAGATGGCTGTGGATGGATGGATGGATGGATGGATGGATGGATGGATGGATGGATGGATGGATGACTTGGTAAAGGGATGGGTGGGTGGGTGGGTGGACTCTGCCCCTGTGGGTCTCTGAAACTGCCAGTCTTTGGGGAGCTGACGGCCTCCCCTTTCTCTCAGAGCAGCTGATGGGTTTCAACCACTGACCTTCCAATAATCAGCCCGACGCTTCCTGGCCTTCTGCCTCGCCTAAAACCTGTGCCTGTGCCGACTCGTGACTTCCGTCTGCTGACGTGAGAGACGCCTCGCTGTGTTGGCTGAGGCCACAGCAGGTGGTGTTTCTTGGGCAGCAGTGGGGGCTGATGACTGAGGCTCTGGGTCCCCTGGTGACTCCTCGGGATGCGAGGACAACTCAGATCACAGCCACCTGCTGCGCACACACGCCCCCACATGCACACACGCCCCCACATGCACACACCTGTGCCCACACACTGCTCAGACATACACGTGTGTGCAGACACATGCGTGCACACACAGAGATGGTTCATTTCAGGAGTGGCGGCACTTCCCTGTGGCATTTGGGGACCCCCCCGGGACATCAGCAGGCTGTCATTACAGAGGGCGACACGGTGCCAACCCCCCGTGGGAACAAAGAGCAGAAGCGGGGCCACCCTCGCGGGGACAGTCACCTGTGACCACAGTTAAGATCATCAGCGTGATTGGCAGGGAGAGCGCCGCACCTTAGAAGTCAAGCCCACGTCGTCGCCAGGACGCTCTGACCAGCGCTGTCTCCATGGGGGGGGGGGGGTCACAGTCCAAGTCCTCACCCTTCCTAAGAGCAGACGGCGACTTTGACGTCAAAGGCTGTACAATCACCTGCTGCGCCCGCTTGCCAGGAGAACCTGTCCCGAGAGACAGGCTTTGCATGTGAATCCAACACATCCCTGGGATCAGGAGCAGTCAGGGGACGCCAGCCCACGGCGACCCCGGCACAGCAGACGGACACACCGCCCGGTCCTGCACCCTCCTCACCATCGTCCCCATGTCTGAGCCACGGCTGCAGCCCTGTGTCCGTCCATCCCGCCGAGGGCCTTCCGCTCTGTCGCTGACCCTCCGCTTCCCCAAGCACGACGTCCTTCCCCAGGGACTGGTCTCTCCCGAGGACACGTCCACGGTCCGTGTGACAGAGTCTCGCTGTCCTGGCCTCTCGGGGCACTCCGTCTGTACTTCCTCCAGGACACATCCAAGTGCTCCTCGGACAGCCCGGGGTGCGGTGACCGTCTGCTCCGGCACCAGCATTCCAGGGAGTCGATTCTGCTGCGGTCTCCCTGCCCCCGTGTCCTTTCTCTCGCGTGCACGTGAAGGGAGGGAAATGCCCGGGTTGGGCGCGGGTAAGGACCACCCTGCGTGGACTGATACGGGGCCCCAGCCCACCAGCAGTGACAAGACGCTCCCAAGACGGAACCAGCGCCTCCGAGGGCCCAGCGTCCTCACGGGCCCCCATCTTCCTCCCCAGCGCAAGTTGGACTGACTCCCCGGATAATTAAGGACCAACTAGAGAAACGCACTGAAGGAAAGCGTTCACATTCCTTAAGGACATCCGAGAAGGCCACACGGTTTGCCCTCAGCTACTCAACTTAAGGTCAGAGGTTAGAGTTCACGCCGGAGTGAGTTGGAAGAAAGGCTTGGAGATTTCCTTCCAAAAACTTAACCCAACCGGCGGTGAGAGCGGCGAAGCCTGGAGGGAATGTGGGGGTAGGAAGGGTATTGACCACAGGAATCTAGGTTTAGCCTCCTCCCTGGGGAGGGACAGCAGAGAGGACGGCGGGGGCGGGGGGGACGGGGGCGTCGGACAGTCGGACAGTGTGACATATGACAAAAGAATAATGATTTATGAATGATGAAGGGTTCACAAGGGGGCAGTGGGGAGGGAGGGGAAATGAGCGGCAGATATTGAGGGCTCAGCAGAAGGCAGGTGTTTTGAGAATGACGATGGCAACAAATATACGCATGTTCTTGACACGATGGATGGACGTAGGGATTGTGATAAGAATTCTACGAACCCCCCATAAAATGATTTAAAATAAAGAAACACCTTGACCCAAACCAAACAAGCTCTCTCCCAGCGAGTGGACTCTGGCTCCTAGGCACCCACAGGACAGGGTAGCAGGGCCCGTGGGACTCCGAGCTGGGAGCTCCGGGCGGGACAGACAGCCTCATCCTCCTGCCAAGGAGGGGCTGTGGGTTTGAGCTGCGGGCCTTGGAGACGGCAGTCCAAGGAGTAACTGAGAACACGGCGTCCTACTGGAAAGCCCCTGGACACGGCCCTGCACTGACACCCAGGGCACCAGGGTGCCCGGTCCGCTCCAGGGGAGCTGGCCGTCGGACAAGCCAGGACCTCCCTCTTGGGGATGCCGGAGCCCAGCAGACAGGACCCACCCGGGCCGGCCCCTGCTAGACTCTGTCCATCGTGGCCCCCTGTGCCGTGGGCGCATCTCTGGGAAGAGAAGCCTGCGCCAGAGGCTCGGGACTGACGGACAGAACTTGGGATGGTCTGAGCTTCAGGTCCCCGCATTCCTGGAAAGTCCTCCCTGTGCTGTGAACTGAGGGGTTGGCGGTTCAAACCCACCAGATGCTACAAGACCGAACAGGGAGTTGACGGACGTTTCCTATAGGCCTGTCTCCACGGACACGTGTCTGATGGAGAAAAAGGCGTCTTATTTCAGAACGGCATGCCTACACGCGGGCAACTTGTCCGTGGAGCTGTGAGACCGCACGTGTATATGGAGTCTGCCGTCTGCAGCATTCGCCACCTGTGGAGCTGGGGGGGGGGGTGGCTGTGCCACGGGGGCCCCGGGCTCGGTCAGAGCGACAAGCTCTGCTGCATCGTGTGAGTTTGCATCTGCTGTTTGCCTGCTGAGACCTCCCTCGCTCTGTGTGTGTTTGCTGAGGTGATGCGTCTCCCTGGGGACCATACACCATTTCCAACCATGTCCAACGGACACGTGTCCGTCGAGAGAGGCAGGTCACAGAAAGAGCTTCGAGAGCACAGGCGGAGGAGAAAAATATTGGGGCGCATCTATTTATCTCGCTACCTGCAGAAGACTCAGCATACACGGTAACTGGTAAGTGAACATGCTTCCTGGGATTTCCATTCAGGAAAGCATCTGTTAAGGACTGATGGCCTCGGACACCACAAGGGCAGCTCTGCCCTGTCCTGCAGGGTCGCTGTGAGTCGGCCTCCACTCGATGGCAGTGTGTTTATCTATCTATCTATCTATCTATCTATCTATCTATCTATCTATCCATCTATCTATCCATCCATCCATCCATCCATCCATCCATCCATCCATCCATCCGTCTATCCATCCTTCCATCCATCTATCCATCCATCTATCTATCTATCTATCTATCTGCATATCTATCTATCCATCCATCCATCTATCCATCCATCCATCCATCCATCCATCCATCCATCCATCTATCTATCTATCTATCTATCTATCTATCTATCTGCATATCTCTCTATCCATTAGCTCCTGGGGAGAAAGACCAGACCGTCTGCTCCCGTGCAGACTGACCGCCTGGTAGACCCCCAGGGGCAGCTCCGCCCTGTCCTGCAGGGTCCCTGTGAGTCGACATCCACTCGATGGCAGTGTGTTTATCTATCTATCTGTCTATCTATCTATCTATCGACATATCTCTCTATCCATGAGCTCCTTGGGAGAAAGACGAGACCGTCTGCTCCCGTGCAGGCTGACAGCCTGGGAGACCCACAGGGGCAGCTCCGCCCTGTCCTGCAGGGTCGCTGTGAGTCAGTGTCCACTCTCTGACTGTGCTTATCTATCTACCTCTCTATCTATCTATCTATCTATCTATCTATCTATCTATCTATCTATCTATCTATGATCTATCCATCCATCCATCCATCCACCTACATATCTCTCTATCCATTAGCTCCTGGGGAGAAAGACCAGCCTGTCTGCTCCCATGCAGACTGACCGCCTGGGAGACCCCCAGGGGCAGCTCCGCCCTGTCCTGCAGGGTCCCTGTAGTCAGCATCTGCATGCTTACAATGGATTTAATTTTGCTTCTTCATTTCAGGCTGGGTGCTGGGTAAGGCCCTCGTTTGGTGCTGTGGGTTAACCTCTGCTGGGAACCCAGAGGTGGGTGGTTCAAAGCCCGCAGCCCCATTGCAGACAGAAACACAAGACTGGTGGTCTGGGTTTGCAGACATGGCGGTGGGTCCAGAAAACGCCGTGAGGCAAGTCTACTCTCTGCCGGGGAGCTGTGATCAGCCGGTGGGAGACCGGGGTGCTGGCTGGGGCAGAGGGTGATGTGCGTCATCGTAAATTGGCTTACAGTGTGGGGTCGGATGCAGCCTGCTGAGCAGCCACAGAGGGCTGGTGCCTCCTCGGGGCGTGATCTTGTCATAAGAAAAAACTATGAGCATTATCTAGCTATCTATCACGTATCATTCTACCTCTATCTCTATATCTATCTATGTATCTTTGTACGTATCTATCTCTATATCTCCCTCTTGCTCTCTCTCTCTCTATCTATATCTCTCTCTATCTCTATCGATCTATCTGTGACTTCTTGCTGGCTGGGACTCTCCTGCTGGTCCTGAGGGCTGCCGGCTCCGACTTTGGATCCCTGAGACCCTGCACCTACCAGCCTGTCATCTGGCTGCTTCTGGCTCACCGTCCCCAGCCTGCAGCTACCTGAGTCTGAAGGGGCCCCACTAGCCTCAGACCGATGGACTTGAGGAGGACCAAGCTAGGACGTCTTCTGGTTATACAAAGGGGTACCCCCAGAAGAACCTGGGGGGAAATTTCAAAACTAGGTATTTAAATTATTTTACAAAACATCCTTATCGCCTTCCAAGTACTCTCCATAACAATACATTTGTCAAATCTGAGATTCGCTCTTGGAAACATTTTTTTCAAACAGGATGGCTGACGGCTCCTCCCTTGCTTTGTTTTTTTTCTTAACCTTTTCTATATCGTCAAATCGCTGTCCTTTGTGTCCCTCTGCATTTGCATAAACAAAAAGAAGTCCCACGGAGCGAGGTCAGGTGAGTCAGGTGTATGGCGGGCAAGAGAGGCAAGCTGGGCTTTTTTTTTTTTTTTTTGCCAAAACCTGTAGACATTCCAAAGTTGATGGACGTCCAGAACGAGGTTTGTCATCGATCGACATTTCACCTTTTTTGAAATGAGAGAATCAATCGTACACTTGAGTGTTTCCCGTGGCTCTATCCTTGTACGCTGTGTCAACATCACAACAGTTTCTGTGGCTCTTTTCCCGAGCAGGAAACAAAATTTCACAGCCACACACTTAAACCAGCTGTCACAAAAAATGAAGTTCAGGCAGAACTGCTTTTTACAAAAAACTCACTGTGATCAGAGAGGACCTTCCCAGGTGACGCCACTGGGTGCAGTAACTCCGAGCGAGTTGATCGGTGCTTGCCCAGTGTGAAAAATGGGGACTACAATTTATATAATTGTATTCCGAATACTATGCAATTTCCACGGGGGGTGTTTTGGGGGTGTCCCCTCGTATAATTACTTGTTGAGATAAAGCTCCTTCTTATCGTAGTTGAGTGTCACTGGGTTCGCTTCCCTAGACAGACCGGCCTCACAATGGAGCAAGGAACAACCAGAGCTGGGGGTGTGGAAAATCCTCGGTGTCCTGTGAGTCCCGGTGACGCTGTGGGAAAGACCTCCTGGAAACTAGAGAGGTGTGTTTGCACCAGATCGTGCAAGATGATGTCTACGCGATGATGTCACAAGTACACGGAGAATGCCCTAAACACCGTGGACGTGTCCACCCTGCAGGACAGGGCAGAGCTGCCCCAGGGTCTCCCAGGCTGCCCGTCTTTATGGGAGCAGACGGCCTCCGCTTTCTCCCGAGGAGCACTGGGCAGGTTTGAACTGCTGACTGTAGGATGGGTGAATGGACAGATAAATGTATGGCTGGGTAAACGGATGGATAGATGGATGGATTTCGACTCATAGCGACCCTGGAGGACTGGGCAGAGCTGCCCCCAGGGGTTTCCCAGGCTCTCAGTCTGTACAGGAGCAGATGGTCTGATTTTTCTACCAAGGAGCTGATAGATAGATAGATAGATAAACACACTGCCATAGAGTGGATGCCGATTCACAGTGACCCTGCAGGACAGGGCGGAGCTGCCCCTGTGGGTGTCTCCCAGGCTGTCAGTCTTTATGGGAGCAGACAGTCTGGTCTTTCTCCCCAGGAGCGGCTAGTGGGTTTGAACTGCTGACCTTGGGGTGAACGGCCCATAACCCATTACCCAACCGGGGAACCCTTCATATCTCCACCTCTACTTTGTTTATTCTCTGAAAATGAACCTGTCTGCAGGGCCAGCCCCAAGGAGGGCTTTGGGAAATGGAGAAGTACCCCCCCCATGCTCCTCCTCTCGCCCCCCCTCCCCAGTCAGGGCTGTGTTCATCGGGCAGGAGCTGAGCCACGCCTGCCCAGGTCCCCGGGAACATCCCTGCTAATTACAGAGCTTCCTCGGGCCGGCAGGGCCCGTCTGCAGCTGCCTCCCAGCTCTCTGCCCTCCCTGACCTTCTCCAGAAGCCTGGCAAAATATCTCCTTCGGCCAGAAGCCTCTCCGGCTCTCGCTCGGACTGGGCAGCTTGAAGCAAATTGGACGCGCCACGTTTGACTTGCAAGACTCTGAAAAATTAATATGTTTCTGACTTTTGTGAAGAATGTCCAAGCTTTCTCTTCTGGCCCTGCTCATAACTGGGGCTGGGGGTGGGGGAGGCTGTCTCTGCAGAGTTCTGAGTTCCTGTCCATTGGATCCAGACTGGTTTGGTGGATAAAATTCTGTGATTGAAGCTCATGGGGTCGGAGGGAAGGTACGCACTGCTGTGTGGTAGATGGACAGACAGACAGGTGACACCTAGGTAGATATCTGAGTAGACAGGTATATAGGTAGATGATAGATAGATACATAGAAAGATAAATTTAGACAGATAGATACTAGAGATATCTAGAAAGATTGATAGATAGGTGGTAGATAGGTAGACTGATGAGTGATAGATGATAAATTAGATAGATAGATAGATAGATAGATAGATAGATAGATAGATAGATATGTAGATAGATAGATAGATAGATAGATAGATAGATAGATAGATAGATAGATAGATAGATAGATGATAGAGAGATAGAGACAGAAAGATAAATATAGACAGGGAGATAATAGAGATCGAGAAATGGATAGATAGGTAGTAGATGGGTAAATAGGTAGGTAGGTAGATGATTGCTAGATTGATAGCTGATAGATTAGATAGCTGGCAGACAGATAGTGAGATAGATTTGATAGATGATCAATATATACAGACAGAGAGAAAGATAAATATAGACAGATAGACAATAGACAGATATAGAGATGAATAAAAGGATAGACGGGTGGTAGATAGGTAGATGATTGGTAGATATAGATGATAAATACATATGTATAGATAGAGATGATTGGATAGATCGATAGATAGATAGAGATAGATGATGGGTGGATGGATAGATAGATAGATATAGAGATATAGAGAGATAGATAGAGATAGATGATGGGTGGGTGGATAGATGAATGGATGGTGGATGGGTGGATGGATGGATGGATGGATGATGGATGGATGGATGGATGGATGATGGATAGATGGACGGATGGGTGGATGGATGGATGGATGGATGGACGGATGGGTGGGTGGATGGATGGGTGGATGGATGGATGGATGAATGGATAGAAAGGGCAAGCAGGATAGAGAGGAGCAGAGAAGGATGGACATCAGTGATAGATTAGAGACGACAGAGATAAGTAGAAAGAGCAGATATGAGTGTGTCCCTGTTCTGGCTCACATGGACAAGGCTGTGTCCAGTTCTGCCTGTCCAGCTGTCTCGCAGGGGGGCAGCTGGGGCTGGCCCTGGCCCTGACTTGCGGGTGTGGAGCCACAATGTGCAGAGGTGGAATTCACTCAGGAGGTTTGGTTTTCCAACCTCCCTCGGGCAAGCACAGTGGTGTCGTGTCTGTGTGTGTGTGTGTGTGTGTGTGTGTGTGTGTGTTGGGTGGCCTGCAGCAGCCTCCTGCGCTCCTGACACGGCCCTGCCCTTCTGGGGGCCAGCTCCTGGGGTCTCTGCATGCACGCAGACCGAGGCAGGGTTGTGACAGTGTGCACGGCTGTGCTCACATGAAACACCTGGAGGTGTTTGCACGGCTGAGTGTGCGCAGGAGTTCCACGGGAGCTCAGGTGCCCGTGCCAGAGCCCCAGCCCCTCGCACTGTCCACAGCGTGCTGCAGTCTTCCTGGTGTCCTCCCTCTCAGCAAACATCCATCAGCCCAGCGATGCCCTTTGGAGTGCAAATGAGCAGAGTGGATCTCTTTGGAGATGTAAAGAGGAAGCAGATTGAACAAGCAATCAGGGAGCCGGAGGGATGGGGGAGGGAGCCGCCTCACCCCCAGAGATCTACACGGAATAATAACATGGAAAACACACGCAGCCAGCAGTCCAGGGCTTTTCCTCGAGGCCACAAAGAGGGACCGCCTCCCTCCGGGTCGACAGCCTGAATGAGAATGTCCAGCCTGCTGCACCGAGGAAGCTGACCCGCTTCTGCTGGACTCAGGTCAGGCCCACGTGGTGTTCCTGCTGCAGACGCAGTGGAGACCGACACAGACTTGCTGGAGGGGACCAGACTGGACAGAGAGGGGCAGAGCTGACAGGAGTGGACAGAGATGGACAGAGAGGATGAGAGTGGACTGAGATGGACAGGGGTGGACAACGATGGACAGAGAGGATGGGAGTGGACAGAGGGTATGGGCGTGGACATAAATGGACAGAGAGAACAGGAGTGGATATAGATGGACAGAGAGGATGGGAGTGGACAGAAATGGACATTAAGACAAAAGTGGACAGAGATAGACAGAGGATGAAAGTGGACTGAGATGGACAGGAGTGAACAAAGGTGGACAGAGAGGACGGAAGTGGACAAAGATGGACAGTAGTGGACAGAGATAGACAGAGAGGGTGAGAGTGGACAGAGATGGACAAAGAAGACAAAAGTGGACAGAGAGGATGGGAGTGGACAGAGCATATGGGAGTGGACATAAATGGACAGAGAGGACAGGAGTGGACAGAGATGAATAGGAGTGGACAGAGATAGAGAGAATGGGAGTGGACAGAGATGGACAGAGAGGATGAAAGTGGACAGAGAGCATGGGAGTGGACAGAGATGGACAGAAGTGGACAGGAGTAGACAGAGATGGACAGAGAGGACAGGAGTGGGCAGAGAGGGACAGAGAGGATGGGAGTGGAGAGAGTGGACAGAAGTGGACGGGAGTGGAGAGAGAGGATGGGAGTGGACAAAGATGGACAGAGAGGACAGGCGTGGACAGAGATGGATAGAGAGGACAGGGGTGGACAGAGATGGACAGAGAGGACAGGAGTGGACAGAAAGGATGGGAGTGGACAGAGAGGGACAGAGAGGACAGGCGTGGACAGAGATGGACAGAAGTGGACGGGAGTAGACAGAGATGGACAGAAAGGATGGGAGTGGACAGAGAGGACAGGCATGGACAGAGATGGATAGAGAGGACGGGAGTGGACAGAGTGGACAGAAGTGGACGGGAGTGGACAGAGAGGATGGGAGTGGACAAAGATGGACAGAGAGGACAGGAGTGGACAGAGATGGTAGCGATGGATAGAAGCATATAAGCAATAAAATTCTTAAGCCCTCACTGTCCTCATGTTGATTCCAGCCCCAGCCACGTGCAGCAGAGTGGAGCTGCCCTGTGTGTGCGTGAGACCATGGTGCACCCTCACGGTGGGAGACAGCTCTGTCGTCCTACCGCGGAGCAGCCGCTGGCTTCAAACTGCTGACTTGGTGGTTAGTGTAGGAGGAGAGAGGAGACTCAGCTCAGTCACGGGGCCAGGCAGAGTCACAACAGCAATCGTAATTTCCCTCCTGGTGCAGACAGGCTGAGGCTGTCTAGGCACCGGCCCCGAGCTCAAGGACCAGGGCCCTTCTACACTGGACAGACGCGAGGAGGGGGCTGCCCCTCTGGGTGGAAAGTACGGGCTGGGGTCTTGGTCGCTAAGGTCAGCAGAGCCCCCGGCAGTCGGGTCGGGTCTCCGTGGCGCGTGGTTGGCTGGCTCCATCCTGGTCGTCACTGTGCCTGGCCTGCTGGTTTCTGAGAAACGCACACTGCCCTGTGTGGGCAGCACTTTCCACAGCTGTGGGTGGGCTCGGGCGGAGCTGTCTAGGATGGGCTCAGGGCAAACGTGGGGGAGCTTCGGTTCCCAGCAGACTCGTGAAGCCCCACAGTGAGCAGCTCCGTGCGTGGTGCTCCACACCTGCACGGCTCCTAGCCTTGGCCAGCTGAAGGCCACCCACCTTCCTTGGCTGGTCTGTCAGCTTCCCATCTTCACATCCTCTCCTTGTGCCCCGCTCCAGGAGGAGCCCCAGCTCCGGGTCCTCGGCTCCATCCCCTCTGCGCAGGCCCTCGTCCTGTAAAAGTGGCACAGCCAGTCTCACTCGGCTTCAGAGCCGTGGGCATGAGGACGTGGGCATGAGGCAGCCGGCGTTCAGTCTTCCAAACAGAGGTAAGCAAAGAAAACACAAAACCATTCCCACTGCGTGGATTTTGACATGCGGAGACCCTGTAGAATTGTCCTCGGGGTCTCCAAAGCCTTGGGAATCTTCCCAATGGGGATTAGAATGTGGGCATCTTGGGGTCACCGTTTAGTCTACAAAGGGCTATAAAATAAGATCAAAAAATAAGTTGAGTCTGACTCGTAGTAACCCCGTAAGAGAGAAGAGAATTGTCCTCGGGGTCTCCAAAGACCTATCAGTCTACTCGATAGGGATCGTGATGCAGACAACATGGGATCCCTGTTCAGTGTACAGAGTAAAAATTATACACAAAAACAAAAAAACTAGCTACTGTGTTAGTCTGGGTTGACTAGAGAAACAAATTCATAGACATCCCAGCCCAGTCCAGATCAAGTCCGTAAGTCCGATATTAGCCACATGTCCAATACCAATCTATAAAGTCCTCTTCAGACTCACGCAGCACCTGCCATGATGCCGAATGCAGGAGGATCGCAGGCCGGGGGGTGGAAGTCTGTGGATCCAGTGGTGGTGGAAGCATCTCAGTGGTGGAGTGGGTCTCCACGTGGCCCCTCTGGCTCCAGGGCTCTGGCTGCCACCAGCGTAGCTCCATGTGGCTCATCAGCAGGAATGCCTCGCAGGGTAAGTGTGTGTGTCTGGCCTCCAGCGAGCTGTCTATCGCCTTAGGGCCTCCCAATGAGGTCATCCAGCTGCAACCTGATTGACAGGCTAACCTCCCCCCTTCACTCTGAATCGTCTCAAACTGACAGCAGATGATGTCATGACCACAGACACCAAGTTCATTCTGGCTCATAGCTCATATGGGTCGGAACTAGCCACAGGGTGTGCCAGGACTTGTCAGTTTAGGGGACATCATCCTGGGGGCTGCAGGGTCATTTGCACAGAGACCCACGTGCATCTGAGCACAGCGATATCATCATAGAAAACAACATGTCAGGCTCAAAGATCCCCCTTCAGCTCCATCCTCCTGGGCTCCCAGGGTCAGCGTGTAGCCCAGCCTTGCGGGCAAGGAGCAAGCTGGCACACGGAATCCATGTGGAACATGCCAGTGCACACAGGCTCTCTCCAGACGTCTCCCTGGGCTTCGTCCTGTTTCTGCTGGATCTGAGTTCCCAGGGCGGGTGCAGACACAGCAGCGGGCACCCTCACAGGCTGCGTCGGGTGTGGAAACATTGTGCCCGGTCCATGTGTCGGCATCGTGTGGGGCAGATGCTGGGACAAGCTGTTGGGATGCTCTGAGTCAAGCTTGGTGGGGTCTTGAGGGGCAAGACTCAGCCCTCCAGCCTCAGTGAGTAGCAACAGGGCCCGCCAGAGCTCGGGAGCGCCAGTCAACACCTGGGAAGATGCCAAACACATTGCAGAAAAACCCTGGACATCTGCCTTGCCCCGTCCTGCCATCCTGCCGCCTCTGTTCCTCTGAGTGCGGCCAAAGAGGCCCCTCTGTCCGGGTGGGTGCCTGCCTCCCCCGACCCCTTACCCCAGAAGTGCCTGCGGACAGGGCTGCAGCCCAGCTCTGCCCCTAACAAGGGAGCCTTCACGCAGAATGGTGAAGAAGAGGCGGTCAACACAAAGACCCCAGCTCCTGCTGCCGCCAGCTCGCTCTCCCAGAGCACACAGCGGGGGAGGGGCTGAACCCCCATAAGACTACATGGGGCCAGGGGATCCTTAGTCCCCTCGGATTTAACAGATGTGGGGGGAAGGGTTGTCCCCAGTCTCTTATAGTAAACAGGTGTGTGGGGGGGGCTCCTGTCAGATTAAACAGATGTGAGAGGACAGAGTGTCTTAGCCCCTTGTGCTGTAACAGCACAGGGGGGTGAACCTAACACAGAGATTTATTTTCTCACAGTGCCGGACGGCAGAAGTCTGCCAGCTCCCAGGGTGGGCTCCCTCTATGGGTTGGCAGGGTAGGTGGGGGGTGGGAGGGGAGCAGGTGGGGAGGCTGGAAAGGGGGAGGCCCTTGTCTCTTTGAGCTTCTGAGCCTGGGTGGTCTTCTGGGACAGGCCTCTCTGAGGTCGAGCGCTGGGTTGTGAACCTCAAAGTCGGCAGTTCAAACCCATGAGCCGTTCCTTGGAGAGAAAGACGAGGCTGTCCGTGCCCATAAAGACAGACCACCTCTGAGCCCCCATGGACCAGCCCACTCTGTCCCATTGGACTCTGTGAGTCGGAATTGAGTCCACAGTAGAGGATGTGGTGTGGAGTTGGCTCCAGGAGCCCAGAGCCAGCCCATGTCCATCTGGTTGTGTGGCTGCAGGTATGGGAGTAGGGTTTATGTGTTAGTCTGGGGTGACTAGAGAAACAATCCACTGGCACTGATATAAAGAGAGGTCTCTATCAAAGAGCCATTGCACGCTGAGAAGCAGTCCAGCCCAGTCCAGATCAAGTCCACAAGTCCGCTATTAGCCCACATGTCCGGCACTAGCCCTAAATTCCTCTTCAGATTCACGCAGCTATGCAACGACACCGAATGCAGGAAGATCGCAGGCCGGTGGGTGCAGTGTTGTGGATCCAGGGGCGGTGGAAGCATCCCCAGGGCTCTGGCTGCCCTCGGCGCGGCTGCAGGTGGCTTGTCCACAGGAAGGTGAAGCAGAGTGAGTGTCCCACCTGCAGGGAGAAAGAGCGAGAGTTCCCAGGATCCTCGTGAGGAGGCCACGCCCACAAGGAGGCATCATCAGACTGCGTCCTGATTGACAGACTAGACTCCGCCCCTAGAGCTGTTGGTCTAGACAACATGAGATGACGTGACTACCAGTTTACAACACATAGTCTTGGGGGCCAGGTGGGGACACACATCCAACCCCTCACAAACAAACTCTCTGCTTTGATTCGGTCAGCGTCCAGTTGCTGGGCAGACGTCCAGGTGCAGACTTGGGTGCGCTCCAGGTACACGGTGCCCATGCCAATGGCCCCAAGCTGTTCAGGGTGAGGGCCTACTCTCCTCGTCTGCTGGGGGTGCAGGACAAAGGCCCTCCTGTCACTTCTAGACCACTGCTCATCCAGAGCCACGGCCCCTGGACACTCTTCATCTACTGGCCGTTTGGGGCTGAGGCTCCCCTGGCCACTCCTAGACCACTGGTGTCCAGGATCCAGGCCCTCTGCACACTACTAGACTACTGATGGCCACGGTCCAAGACACTGCCCCTCCCCGGGCCCTCCTAGTTTCCTGTCATCCAGGACTCCTAAGGGCCCCTGGTCTCTCCTAGTCCCCAAGCACCATCTCATCCACAGAAGCCACCTGTGGGCTCTGGGGTTCCTCTGCCCCAGGTGCTCCGCCCACATCTTTGTCTCCACCTCCCTTCAAGGAGAAAGCCCCGCCCCCAGCAAGAACCCGCCCAGCAGTGGAAAGCCACACCTGCCACTGTCCGTGTGACTCAAACACGCCCCCTGTGTTGGGGGGCGGGGAACTGTGCCCTACTGAGTACTCCTGTCTGTGAGCTGGCTGCCCAGAAGCCCCCGCACCCACAGCCAGGGCCCCCCGCCCTCTGAGGGGCCTCTGGAGGGGCCCAGCAGCCAGCCCTCACGTCCCTTGTCTGGAGCTAATGGTCTGTGTCACCTGGGGACTCCTAGTTACATATGTTGATAGATAGATAGATAGATAGATAGATAGATAGATAGATAGATAGATAGATAGATAGATAGATAGATAGATAGATAGATAGATGGAAACTCACTGCCATCGAGTGGACACTGACTCACGGGGACCCTGCAGGACAGGGCGGAGCTGCCCCTGTGAGTCTCCCAGGCTGTCAGTCTTCACGGGAGCACACAGTCAGCTCTTTCTCCTGAGGAGCAGCTGGTTTTGAACTATTGACTGTGGTGAGCTTCCCAAGCCCAGGCCTCCCACTCCAGCGTATGCAACTGTGGGGTCTGCTCAGCACCCCACGGCCCTCGAGAAGGACGGGTGCTCTTGGCTCCTTGTGAGCCGGCACCAGGATGGACGTCACTGAGCTTGGTGACCTCAACCACCGGCACAGGAGCCCAGCGGGGTCAGCGTTAGTCAGCAGCCAGCCCACCAGCCAGCTACCAGCCCGGCTGCTGCAGGGAAGAGTCGCAGCCTCGGAACCGGAACCGCTGGGTCTGTGACTGTTGGGTCATTTGTCATCTTCAAGGAAGTGACTGGGGCTTAAGGTCGCTGAAGCTGAAGTGCGCCCGCCCACCCTGCTGACTGAGGCGGGTGAGGCTGCCTGATGCCTGCTCCCACTGGAGTTTCACATCCAGCAGGTGACTGGGGGTGCTCTGCGGTGCCCTGCAGCATCTGCCTCTCCACTCCACTTACATTGCAGTGGGGGGGGTTCTTCACCTCAATGAGTGGGGTGTTATTTATACACTCCAACTGGGGGGGGTTACTTCCCTGTGCCTTCGGGGCTTGTAATCTTTGTGGAACAGACTGCCAGGCCTTGCTTCTGAGAGGCACGGCTCTGCATGAGTCTCCTGACCTCAAACTTGGATGACAGCAGTCCCAGGCTACACCCCAACTCTCCCACAGGCCCCAGGGAGGCACGATCCTCCTGCAGGTCCTCAGGGAACCCCATCCTTCCCAGGACCCCTCAGAAAACCCTACCCCTCCCACAGACACTCCCCATGGAACCCCTTCCCTCCCACAGACCCCTCAGGGAACCCCAACCCTCCCATAGACCCCAAGGGAATCCTGTCCCTTGCACGACCCCAAAGGGAACCCCGTCCCTCCCACGGACACCCCCCCAGGAACCCCAGGGAACCCCATCCCTCCCATGAACCACCCCCAGGAACCCCAGGGAACTGGTTCTGCAAACAGAACTGTGTGGCCCCCATTAAGGAGCTGGGGGGCGGGGGCGGGGCGGCGAGAAGGGCCAGGCCAGGCTGCGGAGCCCCTAGGCCGCAGTGGGCAACCGCGAAGGCCCTGCTGTCGCTGTCGTTGTCAGGAAGGCGCGTCTCAGTGTCAGGACCTCCTGGGGGGGGGGTCGCGCGCTCTGGAGCGTCCCTGCCTCCCACTCTCAGCGCCTCTGGGCTGGGGTCTTCAGGAGACCCAGGTGGGCGCGCTCCCCAGGGGCTCCTCCCCACACAGGGTGTGGACACTCTTTAGAAGGCGGCCAACCGGCCCCCAGCCTCGCGCGCATGCGGCCCCTCACTGAGCCCGTGGGCGCCTTTGGAAAACTAACGGTCATTGAATTCGCGTGGCGCGTCCAGCGGCCAGACGCGCTTGAGAATTTGACAACGGTCAGCCCCTTCCCGCTGGAGCGCCAGCAGGTGCATCCTGCCTCCTCCTCCTCCCCTCCTCCTTCCCTCTTCCTCCCCTCTTCCTCCTCCTCTTCCTCCTCCTCCTCCTTCTCCTTCCCTCCTCCTCCCCTCTTCCTCCTCCTCCCCTCTTCCTCCTCCTCTTCCTCCTCCCCTCCTCCTCCTTCCCTCCTCCTCCCCTCCTCCTCCTTACCTCTTCCTCCTCCCCTCCTCCTCCTTACCTCTTCCTCCCCTCTTCCTCTTTTCCCTCTTCCTCCTCCTCCTCCTTCTTCCTCCACCTCCTCCCCTCCTCCTCCTCCTCCTCCTCCAGCTACCGCCCCTCCTCCCCTCTTCCTCTTCCTCCTCCTTCTTCCTCCTCCCCTCCTCCTCCTCCTCCAGCTCCCGCCCCTCCTCCCCTCTTCCTCTTCCTCCTCCTCCTCCTTCCCCCTCCTGCTCAGGCTCCCGCCCTTCCTCCCCCGCCCCGGCGCCCCCCCTCCACGCGCCCATCTCCACTCCTGGAACAAATATGATTTCTGATTGAACATCCCTGTACCTGCCAGTTCTGTGGTCGCTTCTCATCTCGCTCCGCGTTCGCGGGCTTTTGTGGTTAAATTATGTATTAAGGTCAATGTCAAAACACAGACGGCGAGTCACCCTTGGGGGAGCTGCCGCCTTTTATGCCTGATTTCGACAAGCGAGCGCCTGTCAGGAGCCGGGGTGCGCCCGCCGCCAGTCTACAAAGGCGGCGCGCTGGGTCCCCCAGGACGCGGGGGTCCCCCCAGATCCCGCCTCTTGAAAGGCGCGCTCGCTTCTCCGGTGAAGGCTGTCAGCGGCGCGCACAGGGAGCCGTGTCTGGCTTCAAAAGCGCAGCGGTGCCATGGACGCGCTTGTAAGGGGGCTCCCGGCAGGGAAGGGCAGGCTGCAAGGAGCATAGGGGCTCCCGCTCCACCTCCCCTTCTTCTCCCGCTAAAAAATAATGAAAATAAAGGCAGCAGGCGCCGAGACGCGGCTGGGAAGTTTCTCGGGAAGTTTCCTCCCGGCGCGGAAGGCCGCCCTGCGCGCGCGGTTGGCGAGCGGACCCAGGGCCCGCTGCCTGCAAGCGGAGGTGACTCAATGCGGGGGAGCGGGGAGGGGGGGAGCCTCGGGTGGATTGGGGTCTCGGGTTTTCTTCCTGACAAGCATTTGTGAATGTGAGTTCAGCGTCAGGACCTTGGGTTTCACTCCTGACACCCCCACCCCGCTTGCTCTCTCTGGCGTGCGCGTTGTTCCCTGGTCCCACAATCTGCCCCGCAGGAGCAGCGGAAAAGCGCGGACCGAGCGCCCTTTGGGCGCAGAAAGCACCCCCACCCCCATGCGGACCCGGACCCTCCCTCCTGCCCCCGCGTCCAAGAGAGAAGGCGGCTCTGGGGGTCCCCCGCCCCCCGCGGCTCTACAATTGAGCTTACCCCCACCCCACCTATCCACCCAGGTGGCGCAATTTTTAACCAAACATCAGGGGAATGGTTACACCCGAGAGGTGGGAATCTTCAGCCGTTGGAGATGGAAAGGCCAGCAGGGACCCAGGAGGGTTGGGGGCAGAAGATGCAGGGTCCACTAAGGGGTGGACATGCGGCATGACAGGAAAAGCGGCATGAACCCTTGAATGGAAAAAGGAGATGCTCCCTAAGCCGCCGCCCAAGTCTCAGTAGAAGGTGGCTGAAAAATACAAGTGGAAACTCGCAAGGCACTGTTTGAGATTTCCTACTGTTACAAGTAAACGCACCACCACGGAGACAATTCTGATTCTCAGCCAACCTACCCGTCGGAGCAGAACTGGACCATTTGGGTGCCCAAGAGGGGAAGCCTTCACACACACAGGTGGCCTCTTCTTTCTCCCTTGGAGCGGCCGGTGGGCTTGAACTGCCGGCCTTGTGAGCAGCTCACTTTGTAGGGATACTACCCCATGAAGTCAAAAACAAACAACCCACTGCCCACTCGTTGCGACTCTATAGGACCAAGTAGAGCTGCCCCTGCGGGTCTCCCAGTTCCGGGAGTGGAAAGCCCCATTTTCTCTGGAGAGGATCCTGGTGGTTTCAAACTGCGGACCTTGCACTCCACCTCGTACCCAGGGCTCCAGTGCACCGCTGGGGAAGTGTGACCGCCGCAGGTCCTGGCTTGGGCACTGAGATTTTACAGCAGGGCCAACATCTGTACCTGCAGGGCTTGGCGGTCCTTTGCTTAGCTTAGTGTGTCCGCTGGGATGTGAACATTTGGAAACATTGTATCCTTTCTGAGGGTCCCTTTCCTTCCTCGTCCTAGACACCCGTGGATGGACGGGGTGACTCCACATTTAAAAGCAGCACCTAACTTCTGGCCTGTGTCCTGAGACGGCTTCCACCTTGCGTGGGATGAAAGGTGGGCCCTGGGGGCCCAGGGGGACAACCCCCGCCTTCCCTGCTGTCCTGCTGAGTGGGTTTCAGCGGAAGCTTCTGGACCAAGAGCAGGAAGAAAGGCCTGGCAACCTGCTTCTGAAGCCCCGCAGTGGACCCCGCTGATGATGGGGTGATTCAGGCCCAGCGCGGCCTCGTTCGCTGCCCTGTGTGGGGTCACCATGAGGCGGGTCTTCCTGGGCCAGTTTTCAGAAGTGCCTTCTGGGTCCTCCTGTCCTGTCTGCAGCCTCCACCGGAAGCTGTGTGGCGTCACAGAGCCACGAAGGCCTCCCTCCACTAGCCGTGGCTGCACGTGAGGTGCGCCGATTGGGAACCAAGTCCGGGTCTTCTCGCACGTGGAAATGGAATAAGTCGTCCACAAACCACCGGGCCCCATAGCAAGGAGACGCGTTTGTATCAGGGACCTTCTGGATGTGCGTCCGCGATGCGAGTTTGCACGGCTCAGGTTTTGTGTCAGTGTGGCGGGCCGACATGCTCAGGGGCCTGGCAGCTATGGCCTCGTCAGTCATTCCCTATGAAGCAATCTCCGGGCGGAGTGGGGGGCGCGTCCCATAGAAGCAGACACTGTGGGAACGCTTGCTTGATTGCCAGGCACCTGGCTCCTCTTCGATCTCTGGTTCTTCAGACTCCAGTGAGCAGCCTGACATAGTACCTGCCAAGCCTGGGAGGTCGCCGGACATCCGACCTACTGACGCTGCACTTGATCACCTCTGAAGCCAGCAGCCGGACTCTGACCTGCCCGTGTCGGGTTTGACGGCCCTGGCCCCTGCCCGCAGCAGAAGAACCCTCCTGCTGAGATCTGACCTGAGCACCTTGAGCTCGCTTGCCTGTACATCTGTGCGAGCCTTCTCCTTGATATAAACTTCTCTCTGTACACAGACGCAGATAAGCTTCCCTGGTAATGTTTCTCTGGAGATCCCGTCTCTGAACAATGCTACACATCCATCAACATGTTTCATCCCTTGGATCAATACCTGCATCCTCATTGGAACATGTGTGCTCTCTCGCGCTCTTTCTCTTCTCTCTGTGTGTGTGCGTGTGTTAGTCCGCCCTGACACTGATACGTGTGTAAGAAAGAGCTTTACATCAGAGAAGTTGCATATTAAGAAAACATCCCAGCCCAGTCCACATCAAGTCCATAGTCTGATATTAGCCCATGTGTCTGGTACTAGTCCATAAATACCTCTTCAGACTCACGCAGCAGAACATGCAATGACGCCCAACGCAGGAGGATCACAGGCCGGTGGGTGGGAAGTCTTGTGGATCCAGTGGAGGTGGAAGCATCTCAGCGCTAGCGTGGCCTCCACGTGGCTCCTCCAGCTCAAGGGCTCTGGCTCCATCAGCGTAGCTCCATGTGGCTCATCGGCAGGATGTCTGGCAGGAAGCGAGTGTGTGTCCTGCCTCTGGGGAGGAAGACAGGCGTTCCCAGCATCCTCAGGAGAAGGCCACGCCCACACAGAGGCACCATTGGCTGTGGCCGATTGACAGGCCAGACTCCACCCCTTCCCGCAAGTTGGCAGGAGGTTATGTAACTGCTACTCCACCCACCCCCTCTCGTGATTGATTTTATAGTAACACCTGCTCCCCTCGCCTGGTCTCAGTCCACTAAAGTGGTTCCGTGACCCGCCAGGGCTCTGGGACTGACAGTCTGTGAAGACCACTGCAGGGAAGCAGGAAACCCCATCAGTGACGAGACGGGGGACAGAGTTATGTGGGTGCCGTGGGCTGTGCTGGGCTGCTAACCACTAGGTCACTAGTTCAAACCCACCAGCTGCTCAGCAGGAGAAAGAGGAGTCTGTCGGCTCCCACAAAGGTGGGACATTCTGGGAAACTCACAGGCCAGTACTGCTCTGTCCGGCCAGGCGCTGTGAGCAGAGTGGACTCAGGGGCAGTGGGTGAGACTGAGCCCCCGTCCCCACCCCCCAACACGCAGACTGGGGAGCACCAGCATTTGTGCCCATGGCTGAGGCAGCCGACCACGTGTGCTCTTCAGTGACCCCGTGCACGGATCTCGTGGCTGCCCCGACACTGGGTGCCCGCACTTTCTGTGGACATGCTGACGTGTGCTGTGTCCGCTGTCTGCTGTCAGACACACACACACATACACACATAGGCACACATACATGCACATACACACACGTACGCACATGCGTGCACACATACGCACACATACACACGTGCGCACATACATACACACGTGCACACGCACACGTACACGTACATACACACATGCACATACGCGCACACACACGCACACACATCTTCACCCTCTGAGAGTTCCCTTTTTGCTTTTTTGGTGGGAACTTTTTTATGCATAACTCTCAACATACTGCCCTCGAGTGGACGCCGACTCACAGCGACCCTGCAGGACAGAGCAGAGCTCGGAGCAGACCGCCCTTGATTCCCACTCAATGTCGTGTGTGTGTTGCGGTGGGTGGGCTCTCACGCAGAGGGACTGCGTGGTTTGAGGCTGGGGCTCCCAGGGGAGCAGACAGCCTCACGTTTCTCCCTCAGAGCGGCTTCAGGCGCTGACTCATAACCCCCGGGCCACCTGGGTCCCCAGGTGTGTGTCTGAATGCGTGTTTGCTGTTGTGTGTCACTGTCTATCCTGACATGCATGTGCACCCTCACCGCTGCCACCACGCCTGTGGCAGTGCACGGGAACCCTGGCTTCCAAGCCCGTCAATGTCTATGGGAGGTGACAGCCTTTTTTGTCTGTCTATCCATCTATTCATCTATCTATCATCTATCTATTATCTGTCATCTATCACCTATCGTGCATCTATCACCTGTCCATCTTTCTGTCCTCTATCAGCTCTCTGGCCTAGAGCCCTGGTGGTGTAGTGGGTTACAGGAGGTTGGACGATGAACCACAGGGTCACAAGTTCAACACTCCCCACTTCTCCATGGGGGAAAGGCGAGGCTGTCTGCTGGCAAAGATTAACAGCCGTGGGAAAACCCACAGGGACAGTTCTACTCTTTCCTGTGCAGGGCTGCTGAGTCGCAATAGACCCGCAGGCCGTGTGTGTGTGTGTGTGTGCGTATGTGTGTGTGCATGTATGTGTGCATGTGTGTGTGTGTGTGTTTGCATATTGATAAGACCACATATGTATGTATATTGATAAGCGTGTGTTTGTATATTGATAAGAGCATGTGTGTGTGCATATATACACAAACAGTACACACACACACACACGGGGGCAGAGGGGGCGGTCTGTTTATAAAAGTTCCTGAGAGGCTGTGTGCAAATATACACAAACAGTACACACACACACACACACACACACGGGGAGGGCGGTCTGCTTATGAAAGTTCCTGAGAGGCTGTGTGCATGGAACCGGCGGTCACACTGATCCTCGCGGGTGTGGGGCGTTGACAGCCTCTGGGCTCCGGGTTAGGGGCGCCCGGCTGAGAGTCATGGTGGTGCTTCAGCGTCCACCGTGTCCTAGCTCTCAGCGCAGGCCCAGCCGGGACCCGCACACCCCATGGGGAGGGCGACCGGATGCCCCATCTCGTCCTGAGCAGACGCCCTGCGGGCCTGCCTGGCCCACAGAGGTTTTCTGTGTGTACATATAGCTTTGTAGGGGATGTCTGTCTGTGTGCGTGTGTGAGCGTGGCTTTGTGTGTACACACACACACATATATGGTTTTTGTCTCCGCTCCTGGTGCGCGCTTGTCGACGGCCAGCCCCCCAGAGCGCCTGATGCAGGGGTAATTAACACAAAGACCGTTGAATTAAAGATGTGAGCCTCACGCGCCCTGGCAGGGGGTACGGGACTCACTCTCCAAGGCCCAGATTACGCAGAGACGGACCAATTAACACTGGCCCGGCGCTTTCATGTCCGCCGCAATTACGCGCCCGAACATTTTTTCAGTTATTTTCTTCTCAGCCCAACATCAAAGCGCTCTTCCTGCCAGGTGCACGTGGGGGGCCCGAGGGGAGCATGCGCCCGTTCCCACAGGGTCCCCGCTGGGTGCTGGGTGCTGGGGCCTCGCTGCACCCAGCCAGCGAGTGGTCTGCCACGCAGAGACTTGGGAAACGCCAGGTGCTTGCAGGTGCGAGACCCCCGCCCTCTTGCCCCACCTCCAGGTGCACTGCAGGCCGCACCTGGCCACCAAGCTGTCCTGTGTGCATCTTTTCAGACTTGGGGGGCCCCTGGAGGTCCGGTTTATGGGAGGTGTAACAAACACCAGTGGGTTTGCACTAATTGTGCACTTTACTCTCTCTGAGGCCCAGAGGTGGGCAGGGACGGGCTCCCTCAGGAGGCTCCAGGGGAGGGTCCTTCCTCTTGGTCTCTCCCAGCTCCTGGGGGCCCCACACGTCCGTGGGCTTGTGTCTGCATCTCCCCAGCCTCTGCCTCCGTCTTCACATGACCCAGAATGTTCAAGGCCTCCCCTGCTTCTGCTCTGGAAACCCTGCCCGGCGGGCCAGCATCACGACAAGCAGAGCAGAGGCTGCAGCTGTCCAGGGTTCCGTCTGACTCGTGGGAGCAGCCGGCCATCAAGAGAAGACCCGGTGCGTTGCCTGGGCCTGTGCCTTCAACAAGAGCTCTGAAGACCCCAGCCACGGCCCCTTCCGCAGCCCCACAGGCATGTGACAGCTGGGCGGCAGAGGAGGAGGGACAAAGACAGACGGGCTCCCATCCCGTGTCAGAGTTTAGAAAGCACCGGGGAGGACTCCACACCCTGGAATGCGTTCAAGAACAAACATGTCTGTCCTGGGAGAAGGGCAGAGTCTCCGCTCCTTGGGGCGGAGGACGGCGAGACTTTGCCCCACATACTTTTCACGGGAAAGTCACCTTGGGCCTGCAGGCTGTGTGGCTGCCCACAGCGGGATCCTGCCCCCACTCAGGTTGTGAGCCTGTCCTGCCCTGGGGCGAGCTCCCGGCAGGTGGTCGCCAGGCCCTTCCCGGGACTTGAACCCAGGTCTCTTGCAGGGAAGAGGAAGGTTCTACCAGGAGACCACCATCCCCCCTGCTGGGATGGCTAACTGCTCCCTCAGAGACAGGGAGACAGCCTGGGAGACCCATGGGGCATTCTGCCCTCACCGGCAGGGACACTGTGGTCACAATGGACAGCAGTGTGTCCATCTAGCTATCTTCTATCTCTCTATCTGCATATCTACCTGTCCATTAGCTCCTGGGGAGAAAGACCAGACTATCTGCTCCCGTGCAGACTGACCGCCTGGGACACCCCCAGGGGCAGCTCCGCCCTGTCCTGCAGGGTCGCCGTGAGTCAGCGTCCACTCAATGGCAGTGCATCTGTCTGTCTATCTATCTATCTCTCTATCCATTAGCTCCTGGGGAGAAAGACCAGACTGTCTGCTCCTGTGCAGACTGACCGCCTGGGAGACCCACTGGGCAGCCCCGCCTTGTCCTGCGAGGCCACTGTGGTCAGAATGGGTGGCAGTGGGCTTGGTGTTGCAGTGAGTGATAGATTAACTTTATCCTTTGGTTCATGTGTCCGCGTGGCTGGGCCAGTGTCCCCGTGTGATGTGATCACCCTGTATTTGCACTCATGTAGTGGCTGCCTCTGTTCTGTGCTCGGGTGTGACTCCCCTCTGTTTCGTGATGTGGTGAAATCGCTTCCCACTGTGTGACCTGGTAAAAAAACACGATGCTGACTCCAGGCACCCCTTTGAGGTTCTGAGACTGCGACCGTTTATGGGGTTACAGAGAGGAGCCAGTTTATGATGTCAGAGGACAGGGAGGGGACTCTGTCTCTGCGGGGTCAGGTCTCAGAGGAAAGGGAGGAGACTGTCTCTGAGGGGTCAGGTCTCAGATGAGAGGGAGAGAACTGTCTCTGTGGGGTCAGGTCTCAGAGGACAGGGAGGGGGCTGTCTCTTCGGGGTCAGGTCTCAGAGGAAAGGGAGGAGACTGTCTCTGAGGGGTCAGGTCTCAGATGAGAGGGAGAGAACTGTCTCAGTGGGGTCAGGTCTCAGAGGACAGGGAGGGAACTCTGTCTCTGCGGGTCAGGTCTCAGATGAGAGGGAGAGAACTGTCTCAGTGGGGTCAGGTCTCAGAGGAAAGGGAGGAGACTGTCTCTGAGGGGTCAGGTCTCAGATGAGAGGGAGAGAACTGTCTCAGTGGGGTCAGGTCTCAGAGGACAGGGAGGGAACTCTGTCTCTGCGGGTCAGGTCTCAGATGAGAGGGAGAGAACTGTCTCAGTGGGGTCAGGTCTCAGAGGACAGGGAGGGGACTGTCTCAGTGGGGTCAGGTCTCAGATGAGAGGGAGAGAACTGTCTCAGTGGGGTCAGGTCTCAGAGGACAGGGAGGGAACTCTGTCTCTGCGGGTCAGGTCTCAGATGAGAGGGAGAGAACTGTCTCAGTGGGGTCAGGTCTCAGAGGACAGGGAGGGGACTGTCTCAGTGGGGTCAGGTCTCAGAGGACAGGGAGGGAACTCTGTCTCAGTGGGGTCAGGTCTCAGAGGACAGGGAGGGGACTGTCTCTGCGGGGTCAGGTCTCAGAGGAAAGGGAGGAGACTGTCTCAGTGGGGTCAGGTCTCAGAGGACAGGGAGGAGGCTCCCAAGGAGCGGCTGGTGGATTTGAAGTCCTAACTGTGGGAATCACAGCCCTGCCTCTAACCACTAATGGACCAGGGTTCCTCTATTTTGTAATCTGACGCAAATACCCTCCACCCTGTGATCTGTGACCACCCTCCACTCTGTGATCTGGTGCGATCAACCTCCACTCTGTGATCCGCTGTGACCACCCTCCACTCTGTGATCTGTGTGACCACCCTCCACTCTGTGATCTGCTGTGACCACCCTCCACTCAGTGATCTGGTGCGATCAACCTCCACTCTGTGATCCGCTGTGACCACCCTCTACTCTGTGATCTACTGTGACCACTCTCCACTCTGTGATCTGCTGTGACCACCTTCCACTCTGTGATCTGCTGTGATCACCCTCCACTCTGTGATCTGCTGTGATCACCCTTCCACTCTGTGATCTGCTGTGATCACCCTCCACTCTGTGATCTGTGTGACCACTATCCACTCTGTGATCTGTGTGACCACTATCCACTCTGATCTGTGTGACCACTCTCCACTCTGTGATCTGTGTGACCACCCTCCACTCTGTGATCTGTGTGACCACCATCCACTCTGTGATCTGTGTGACCACCCTCCACTCTGTGATCTGTGTGACCACCCTCCACTCTGTGATCTGTGTGACCACTCTCCACTCTGTGATCTGTGTGACCACCCTCCACTCTGTGATCTGTGTGACCACTCTCCACTCTGTGATCTGTGTGACCACTATCCACTCTGTGATCTGTGTGACCACCCTCCACTCTGTGATCCGCTGTGACCACCCTTCCAGTCTGTGATCTGGTGTGACCACCCTTCCAGTCTGTGATCTGTGTGACCACCCTCCACTCTGTGATCTGTGTGACCACTCTCCACTCTGTGATCTGTGTGACCACTATCCACTCTGATCTGTGTGACCACTCTCCACTCTGTGATCTGTGTGACCACTATCCACTCTGTGATCTGTGTGACCACCCTCCACTCTGTGATCCGCTGTGACCACCCTCCACTCTGTGATCTGGTGTGACCACCCTTCCAGTCTGTGATCTGTGTGACCACCCTCCACTCTGTGATCTGTGTGACCACTCTCCACTCTGTGATCTGTGTGACCACTATCCACTCTGATCTGTGTGACCACTCTCCACTCTGTGATCTGTGTGACCACTCTCCACTCTGTGATCTGTGTGACCACTATCCACTCTGTGATCTGTGTGACCACCCTCCACTCTGTGATCCGCTGTGACCACCCTCCACTCTGTGATCTGGTGTGACCACCCTTCCAGTCTGTGATCTGTGTGACCACCCTCCACTCTGTGATCTGGAACAATTACTCCCGCTTTGTGATCTGAGGCCACTGTGCTCCGTGTTGTACATTCTCACCTCTCTGATGAAAGCCCACGTGACACAGTTTCCTGCTGGAATGCCGACTGTACGGTCGGTGGCTCAAGTCCCGGGTAGAAAGTTGAGACTAGCTCCTGCCGTAAAGCTTCACGGTCTCAGAAATCTCGTGTACAGTTGCTATGAGTCAGAATCAACACATAGACAGGCGGGGGGTGGCGAGGGGTATGTGAATGAGGTAGGACTCATTTATACTTTCAGCTAATTTAATTAGAGAAAGAGAATTAAACAAAGGATTGGATGTCAGAGGAGCCGAGAATGAAGAGTTGAGAGCAGAGCCCTTCCTCTGCACCCAGGGGTCCCTTGCTGGGAAGCTGCGAGACCCAAGGGAAGATGGGTGCTAACACCCGTAGAGATCTCCCAGGAACGCGCTGGCCCCTCTCCCAGGGGTGGGAAGAGCTAAGCCACCATAAGGGGGTGGGTGGGATGCCACAGCCCTGATCCCATGTGAAGAGGTGTCTCCCTCCTCCCTCAAAGAGACAAAAGGAGAGACCCGTGAACACCGAGAGAGGGACCTGCTACCACCCAGCAAGGAGAGCGACAGCAGAGCCCTGCCTCTGACTCAGTCTCTGTGCGAGGGGCTCCCAGACCCGGGGGAATCTGGGTGTCAGGGTGCAGGCAGCTCTCCCAGGAACAAGGGACGCTGGGCCCACAGATGCTGAATGGGGACCAGGAACTTCCCCCAGATCCCAAAGAGAGAGAGAGCCTTCCCCTAAGCCAGGCCCTGACTCCCAGCCTCCTAATCTGTGAGAAAAAAAATCCCTGTTCACTAAACTCACCCCCTTGTGGTTTGTGTGCTATAGATGTTCTCAATGACCAGCACACCCCAACCACAAAGTATTCTCATTGCAGAATCGAGTCTCAGTGATCGGGCACTCACAGCAAGGACCTACAATGGTGTCAATGCCTCAGAAAGATCCCCAGCGCCCCACGGCCCCCACCTGTGTCACAGAAAGATCCTGAAAGCTGGCAGCTCCCCTATGAGACCTGACCCAGGAGAGACAGTGTCCTCCTCCCAGGATGCAGCAGAGAGTGAAGATCCAGAAAGCAGCTGTTCTCTGGGGAACATCAGGGACCACACAAAACAGAGAGACCCACCGTCCCTGCAGCTCGGAGCCCTGCATGGTCTGTCCTCCCGTCTGCTGCCCACTCGGATTTCACAGCTGATCTTGGGGTGCCCACTCTGAGTGAGCTCGCCGGACACCAGACAGGCCCGATTGCTTCCCTTTGGTCATGAGGATGAACACAGACCAGCACAGCTCAGGGGCCAGAAGGAGACCTGCGAGGGCTGCAAAGGTCAGCAATTCAATCCCACCGCCTGCTCCTCCGGAGAATACCCATTTGCTCCCAAGAAGACTGACCGCCTGGGAGACCCACAGGGCAGCTCCGCCCTGTCCTGCAGGGTCGCTGTGAGTTGGCATCCACTGGATGGCGGTGTGTTTATCCATCCATCCATCCATCCATCATCCATCCATCCATCCATCATCCATCCATCATCCATCCATCCATCCATCCATCCATCCATCCATCCATCCATCCATCCATCATCCATCCACATATCTCTCTATCCATTAGCTCATCGGGAGAAAGACCAGACTGTCTGCTCCTGTAAAGACTGACCGCCTGGGAGACCCACAGGGGCGCCTCTCCCCTGTCCGCTGTGAGTCGGCACCCCGTTTGGGCGGTAGTGGAAGTGGAGGGGGCGCTTGGCGCCCGGTGCGTCTGGAATTGGGGGACAAGCTGGAGCTCTCCCCGGTGGCCAGGCCAGGAGGATCGTGCGCGGGAGGGACCTTCGCGCGCAGGCACCTGGCCCGGCGTTCGCGCGGACGCACCGCCATCGTGTGGCCGCAGCTGGAGTTGCAGCCGCGCACGCTGCCCACCTGGACTCGGAGCCCTCCTGGGGGACAGGGTGGAACTGCGCCCACAACCCCGCCCAGGGCTTCCAGGATGGGATCTTCTGGCGCTCAGAACGACAGGCCTCGCTCCCCCGTGGACGTGTGTGTGTGCGTGTGTGCATATGTGTGTGTGGCATGTGTGTGTGTGTGTGTGTGGCGTGTGTGTGTGTCTGTGTGTGTTACACAGACTTCATTCAGGCACAGAGGGAGCCCTTGTGGGCCACAAGCCGCCCGTGTCGGGATCTCCAGGACGTAAGAACCTGTGGTTAGTTGCCCCCCATCTCCCCACCACCACCCCCATGCCCCTCACAGGCTCCACGGGGACCTGCTGACCAGCCCTGCACGGGTCAGCTTGGGTCTGGCTGTGGCTGCGGTGTGACGGAGCACCTGCCCCCCAGGGGGCTCGGCTCCCAGCTCTGAATCCGACAGGGCTTGGTGCTGGCCCACGGGGTTTCCGGGACTCATCTGCGGAATTCGATCTCCAGGCCTCTCTCCGTCTGGAGGTTCTGCTGAGACCCATCACCATGGGTGACCCTGCCAGTCCCTGAAACACCACAGGCAGAGCATCCAGCATCACAACCACACACCGGCCACCATGGTTGCTGCTCGGGCGCCCTCCACATCTGTCCTGTGCAGGCCCCATGGGGTCTCATGCTGGCCCCCCCCCCCGCATTCCTGGTTCCAGTCCCATGGGGTCTCATGCTGCCCCCCCCCCCGCATTCCTGGTTCCAGACCTCATGGGGTCTCATGCAGCCCCCCCCCCCGCATTCCTGGTTCCAGGTCCCATGGGGTCTCATGCTGGCCCCGCATTCCTGGTTCCAGGCTCCATGGGGTCTCATGCTGGCCCCCCCTCCCGTCCCGCATTCCTGGTTCCAGACCCCATGGGATCTCATGCTGCCCCCCCCATTCCTGGTTCCAGGCCCCATGGGGTCTCGTGCTGCCCCCCCCCACATTCCTGGTTCCAGGCCCCATGGGGTCTCATGCTGGCCCCCCCCCCCCGCATTCCTGGTTCCAGGTCCCATGGGGTCTCATGCTAGTCCCCACATTCCTGGTTCCAGGGACTCCTCCCTGGGAAGACGGGTGCCCCATCAGCAGGGCAGGCCTGAGGGGCAGGGTTCAGAAGGAGCCTGGTGCCTGTCGGCCATCCCTGGGGTCCCGTGATCACAAATCACCCCCCACACACAAGCTGGGCTCTGCCCCAAACACGCCTGAATCGGGGGAGAGAGCCTGGTGGCTTTGAGCAGCCTAGGGCTAATTCTCTGCCCCTACCCAGGACCCTGCACCACGCAGGTGTGGACAGAGCCCTGCCATGCAGGGGAGCTGATGCAGACCCCCAAGCCCTGCACAGGAGGAGGAGCAGGAGGCCCCTCCTACAGGGCTCTGGACCCTGTGGAAACTTCAGGGGTGGCCTCAGCCCACAGGCTGTTGTCAGGGCACCTGACTCAGGTAAGAGTCACAGACACCCCATGCACGACAGAAGGAAACCCCACCTGGGCCTGCGCCGACCTCACCTGTGCATCTGGTGTCAATTGGAGACTAGGAAGTGGGAACGGGTGGAGGCTAGCCTGTCCACCGGGTCGCAGCTGGGTGACCTCATTGGGAGGCGCCATGGAGGTAAATAGCTCACTGGAGGCGGGACACACGCTCACTCCTGGGAGACACTGCAGTTGACAAGACACCTGGAGCTACACTAGTGCCCTGAGCTGGAGGAGCCACGTGGAGGCCACGCCAGCGCTGAGATGCTTCCACCGCCACTGGATCCACAAGACTCTCCACCCCCCGGCCTGTGACCCTCCTGCATTCAGCGTCATTGCATGTGCTGCGTGAGTCTGAAGAGGACTTTATAGATTGGTATTGGACATATGGGCTAATATCGGACGTGTGGACTTGATCTGGACTGGGCTGGGGTGTTTTCTCAATATGAAATTACTCTTTCATAGATAGTTCTCTATTAGACACAAATGAATGTCTGTGGATTTGTTTTTCTAGTCAACCCAGACTAACACAGTCCCTAAGCCTGAGCCACGGCTGCAGCCCCGTGTCCGTCCATCTCATTTGAAGTCCTTCCTCCCTGCCGCTGCCCCTCCGCTTCCCCAAGCACGACGTCCTTCCCCAGGGACTGGTCTCTCCTGACGACTCGTCCACAGTCCCTGTGTCCAAGTCTCTCCATCCCCGCCTCTAAGGAGCCCTCTGGCCGTACTTCCTCCAACACAGATTGTGGGAGAAAGAACTTGGGAGAAATGTGTCTGTAACCCACAGCAGGTCTGTCTGTCCTTGGGAACATCCATGCTACTTTCCGTGTTCTCCTCCAGCGGCATCGCCCAACCCCGTCTTTGAATCTTCTTCTGTCTTCCTTATTCGAAGTCTAAGTTACACAGCTTAGTCGGCGATGGAGACCACCGGGGCCGGGGCAGGCGCAGCTCGGTCCTCAAAGTAACACCTTGCTTTTCAAGACTCTACAGAGGCCTCCTGCAGCGACTGACCCAATGCGATGCGTCCCCGTTTGATCTCTGGACGGCTGCGTCCACGAGCACTGGCTGTGGATCCCGGCAAGACGAGATCCTTAACCACTGCGACCTTTTCTCCATTTTCCATGATAACCCAATTATTCTGTCTCAGCTGGCTGGTAGGCTGGGGCTGCATTAAATCCAAGGCCACACCTTCCAACACACGGGTCACCTGGGCCCACACACGGTCACCTGGACCCACACACGGGTCACCTGGGCCCACACACGGGTCACCTGGCCCCACACATGGTCACCTGGCCCACACACGGTCACCTGGGCCCACACACGGGTCACCTTCCCACACACGGTCACCTTCCCACACACGGGTCACTTGGGCCCACATACGGGTCACCTGGCCTACACATGGTCACCTGGCCCACACATGGTCACCTGGACCCACACACGGTCACCTGGCCCCACACACGGTCACCTGGCCCACACATGGTCACCTGGGCCCACACACGGGTCACCTTCCCACACATGGTCACCTTCCCACACACGGGTCACCTGGGCCCACACACATGGTCACCTGGACCCACACAGATGAGTCCCAACTGAGACACACGGGCATTCATAGGTAGCTCATAGGTGAGAGAGTGTTACAGGTAAGCATCGGAGGAAAGAGGGAGCAGGACTAGGACCCAGAGCCACCTGACCCCTCACAGGTGAGTCTCAGGTGATACACACAGGTGGGTGATAAGCGTGATGCAGCAACAAGTGACCAGCTGGGGAAGGTGGAGCAGGATTAGAACCCAGGGCTGCCTGGCCACAAACAGGAGACCACAGGTGAGTCTTAAGTGGGTCACAGGTGGTGTCTTGGCAGGGGTGGGGGTGGGGTAGAGCAGGGTGAGGGTGCTGCACTGGCACCCACCTCCAGGGCCGCCTGGCCCCTCACAGGTGAGTCCCACTGAAAAGCAGGTCAGTCATAGGTGAATGTCAGGTGGGGCCCGAGTGACACACAGGTAAATGCCACCGGTGGTCAGCTAGGGAAAGAGGAGCAGGATTAGAACCCAACCCAGCCCACCTGCAGATGATGCTCAGGTGAGCCCTTCAGAAAGGTAAGGCACAGGTGAGTGACCTCACCTGTGTCAGGCCAGCATCCCTTGTTACAGGACACATGTGATGGCCAGAGGCCTGGGAGGGAGGAGGCAGGTCAGAGCTGGCATCTTCCGATGTGGGGGAGTCTGGGGCTCCCTGTGACGTGGGTGCAGGAGGCCCCGTCTGAGGGTGCAGGAATGGTTTCCGTCTGAAGGGCCCATCTGTGGCCTTGGAGATGGCCAGAGACAGGCGACTGTCCCCTTGGGGAAAGGCGGGGTCCCAAAGTGCACGTGGTGACAGCATATGTTGGGGAGCCAGGGAAGGGGAGCGGGGCAGCAGAACAACCTCCAATCACAGTTCTTGTTCCTGCAGAAGTGCTCCCTGGTTATAAGAGCATCCCTCTGTGTGAGTTATAACGACAAACCATTCTCCCGACGCCTGCTGACACCTCTCAGACATGGCCCAGGTCAGGACTGTCCTTGTTACCCGGTTCTAAAGAGCCTTTCGGGAGAAAGACCAGACTGTGTGCTCCCGTAAAGACTGACAGCCTGGGAGACCCACAGGGGCAGCTCCGCCCTGTCCTGCAGGGTCACTGTGAGTCGGCGTCCACTCCATGGTGGTGAGTTTGGGTTTTGGCTTTTTCCATTACTAATAATTTCTTCACCGAACATAGAAAGGTTTTACAGAACAGTTTTGTAAATAGTGATGCCAAATAAACCCCACTGCTGCTGAGTCAAAGCCAACTCACAGCGACCCTGCAGGACAGGGCAGAGCTGCCCCTGTGGGTCTCCCAGGCTGTCTGCACGGGAGCCGACGGTCTTATCGATTTCTTGAAGAGAGGCAGGTGGCTTTGAACTGCTGGCCCTGTGGTCAGCAGCCCAGCCCCTAACCATGCCCAGTGCCATGGAGCCAGTTCTCACTCACCTCCCCGTGGCCCTCTCAGGGGCCATCCAGTTGACTCCGACCCAGGTGTGGCCCCGACGGCAACATCATGGGAGAAAAGCCTGCATGTCAGCAAGTTAGAGTGTCTGGGGGACTTCCTAATGACTCAGGGGGAAAAAAGTGGAATTCAACAATCATGAGCTTCTCCCACCAACTGTTTCTAGCCCCCTGGGATTGGTCATCAGCCAGTCCAGGGGTTAAAATGGGCAGCCAACGCCACGAAGTGTTACCGACTGGATTAGTCCACCGAAAGTCAGGCCGGCTGAGCCAAGACCCCAGGGCTGTGCCATGATTACCAAATGATCCCCCAGTTGGGTCTTGATGAAGGTGATCATCCTATGCAAATCCCCGCCTCTGTCATGCTAATGAGGTAGGATTAGAGGCACTTATGTTAATGAGGCAGGATGCAATGTACAGGATTAGGCTGTATCCTGAGTCAATGTCTCTTGAGATCATTAAAGGGATTAAAGTCGTGAACAGAGAAAGGGGGGGGGGGGACTAGCAGTTGTTGTTGGAGCCAACCAGTCAGCTCGGACCCACGGCGCCCCGTGCACCACAGAACGAAACACGGCCGCCGGGCTCTTCAACATCCTCACAACTGTTCCTGTGCCGGAGCCCACGGCTGCAGCCCCGTGTCCGTCCATCTCGTCCAGGGCCTTCCTCTCCGTTGCTGCCCCTCCGCTTCCCCAAGCACGATGTCCTTCCCCAGGGACTGGCCTCTCCCGACGACACGTCCACAGTCCGTGTGACACAGTCTCCCCATCTGACCTCTAAAAAGCGGGCAACTGTACTTCTTCCACCACAGATCTGTTTGTCCTGTTGCCTCTGGGAATTTGAATATGCATGTCCAGCCCCACAGTGCCCAGGCACCCATTCTTCTCCAGGCTTCCTTATTCTGCGTCCAACTTCCACATGCACGTGAGGCAGGGCAGAACACCAGGGCCTGGGTCAGGGCACCGTCGTCCTCAAAGGAACACCCTTGCTCTGCAGCCCTCTGAGGCGGGCGGCCTGCAGCAGACGGACCTAATGCAAGGCACTCTCCATCTCTTGACCGGTTTCGCTTCCACGAGCACTGTGTGGATCCGGGCAAGACGAAACCCTGGACAGTCGGTCTGCCCCGCCCTCCCTGAGGGCACACTGGTACAAGGACCTGATGGGTGGGTTTTACCTCCCTGTAAGAAGTCAACCCCCTCACGGCTGGGACAACAGGCTCTGCCACAGGGACCCGAGAAGAGACCCGGGAGGCTGGGTGTCAACTGGTCTGCCAGGCTTCATTCTACAGCCTCGAGGGGCAGGTCACGTGGGTGCGCAGCAGGCAAGCACCCTGTTCACAACAGGAAGCCCAGCGGTTCGAACCCACCAGCCGCTCTGAGGGAGGCCGTCTGCTCCTGTGCAGACTGACAGACTGGGAGACCCACAGGGGCAGCTCCGCCCTGTCCTGCAGGGTCGCTGTGAGTTGGCATCAACTCCATGGCAGTGTTTATCTATCTATCTATCTATCTATCTATCTATCTATCTATCATCTATCTATCTATCTATCTATCTATCTATCTATCTATCTATCTATCTATCTATCTATCTATCTATCTACATATCTCTCTATCCTTTAGCTCCTGGGGAGAGAGACCAGACTGTCTGCCCCTGTAAAGACTGACAGCCTGGGAGACCCACAGGGTCGCTGAGTCAGAATGCACCAACAGCAGGGAGTTGAGGGTCTGTGGAGGGAGGGGGCGACCCCGTGTGGAACAGACCTGAACTGCACCTGTGGGTGTCGGAGACAGTCACTCTCTCCGGGAGCAGACAGCCTCTTCTCTCTCCCAAGGAGCGGCTGGTGGTTTTGAAGCGCTCACCTTGCGGGGATCAGCCCAAGGAGGTCCGTTTGAGGACAGCTGCGCCTGACCCAGGCCATGGTGGTGTCCGTGGCCTCCTGTGTCCGTGGAAGCTAGACAGCGAATCAGGAAGTCCGCAGAGGAATGGGTGACTAGGAAGGAGCTTTCCCTCTGTTTCTTTTTGGGGTCGCTGAGCGTTGGAGCCCCAGGTGGCTTCTGCGGGACCGCCACCCCCGTGCTGGCCTGCGGAGCCCCGAGCGACCTGCAGCTCCATGTGGCGCTGGCGGCCTCGCTCTGCATGCAGCGGGCGCCCCTGTCTGTCCAAGGGCGCACGGGCAGGTGCCCCACCAGAGACTATTCTTAGCCGGCCACCCCAGGGTGCGCAGGGCCCGGGCCGCCTGGAGGTTCCGGAGTCCGGCAGCTGCTGCCACCTGTATTTTTACCCGGCCCGGCCCCGCTCTCCGCCAACCTTCTCGCAGGCGGCTTCCGATCCCCGCCCGGCTGAGCCCTGGGTTCCTGCCACCTGTGCCCAGACCCCCTCCGTCCACTGTGCTTGTGTCCTCTGTGCCCGGAGCGCGTCCTCTGTGCCCGGAGCGCGTCCTCTGTACACGGAGCGCGTCCTCTGTACAAGGAGCGCGTCCTCTGTGCCCGGAGCGCGTCCTCTGTGCCCGGAGCGCGTCCTCTGTACACGGAGCGTGTCCTCTGTACACGGAGCGCGTCCTCTGTACAAGGAGCGCGTCCTCTGTGCCCGGAGCGCGTCCTCTGTGCCCGGAGCGCGTCCTCTGTACACGGAGCGCGTCCTCTGTACAAGGAGCGCGTCCTCTGTGCCCGGAGCGCGTCCTCTGTGCCCGGAGCGCGTCCTCTGTGCCCGGAGCGCGTCCTCTGTACACGGAGCGCGTCCTCTGTACACGGAGCGCGTCCTCTGTGCCCGGAGCGCGTCCTCTGTGCCCGGAACGCGTCCTCTGTACAAGGAGCGCGTCCTCTGTGCCCGGAGCGCGTCCTCTGCACAAGGAGCGCGTCCTCTGTACACGGAGCGCGTCCTCTGTGCCCGGAGCACGTCCTCTGTACAAGGAGCGCGTCCTCTGTGCCCGGAGCGCGTCCTCTGTGCCTGGAGCACGTCCTCTGTGCCCGGAGCGCGTCCTCTGTGCCTGCAGCGCGTCCTCTGTACACGGAGCGCGTCCTCTGTACACGGTGCGCGTCCTCTGTGCCCGGAGCGCGTCCTCTATGCCTGGAGCGCGTCCTCTGTACAAGGAGCGCGTCCTCTGTGCCTGCAGCGCGTCCTCTGTGCCCGGAGCGCGTCCTCTGTGCCCGGAGCGCGTCCTCTGTACACGGAGCGCGTCCTCTGTGCCCAGAGCGCGTCCTCTGTGCCCGGAGCGCGTCCTCTGCACAAGGAGCGCGTCCTCTGTGCCCGGAGCGCGTCCTCTGTGCCCGCAGCGCGTCCTCTGTACAAGGAGCGCGTCCTCTGTGCCCGGAACGCGTCCTCTGTACACGGAGCGCGTCCTCTGTGCCCGGAGCGCGTCCTCTGTACAAGGAGCGCGTCCTCTGCACAAGGAGCGCGTCCTCTGTGCCCGGAGCGCGTCCTCTGTGCCCGCAGCGCGTCCTCTGTACACGGAGCGCGTCCTCTGTGCCCGGAGCGCGTCCTCTGTACAAGGAGCGCGTCCTCTGTGCCCGGAGCGCGTCCTCTGTACAAGGAGCGCGTCCTCTGTACACGGAGCGCATCCTCTGTGCCTGCAGCGCGTCCTCTGTACAAGGAGCGCGTCCTCTGTGCCCGGAGCGCGTCCTCTGTACACGGAGCGCGTCCTCTGTGCCTGCAGCGCGTCCTCTGTGCCTGGAGCGCGTCCTCTGTACACGGAGCGCGTCCTCTGTGCCTGGAGCGCGTCCTCTGTGCCTGGAGCGCGTCCTCTGTGCCTGCAGCGCGTCCTCTGTGCCTGGAGCGTGTCCTCTGTACAAGGAGCGCGTCCTCTGTACAAGGAGCGCGTCCTCTGTGCCTGGAGCGCGTCCTCTGTACAAGGAGCGCGTCCTCTGTACAAGGAGCGCGTCCTCTGTGCCCGCAGCGCGTCCTCTGTGCCTGGAGCGCGTCCTCTGTACAAGGAGCGCGTCCTCTGTACAAGGAGCGCGTCCTCTGTGCCCGGAGCGCGTCCTCTATGCCTCGAGCGCGGCCTCTGTACAAGGAGCGCGTCCTCTGTGCCTGCAGCGCGTCCTCTGTACACGGAGCGCGTCCTCTGTACAAGGAGCGCGTCCTCTGTACAAGGAGCGCGTCCTCTGTGCCCGGAGCGCGTCCTCTGTGCCCGGAGCGCGTCCTCTGTACAAGGAGCGCGTCCTCTGTGCCCGGAGCGCGTCCTCTGTGCCTGCAGCGCGTCCTCTGTACACGGAGCGCGTCCTCTGTACACGGAGCGCGTCCTCTGTGCCCGGAGCGCGTCCTCTGTGCCCGGAGCGCGTCCTCTGTACAAGGAGCGCGTCCTCTGTGCCCGCAGCGCGTCCTCTGTGCCTGGAGCGCGTCCTCTGTACAAGGAGCGCGTCCTCTGTGCCCGGAGCGCGTCCTCTGTGCCTGGAGCGCGTCCTCTGTACAAGGAGCGCGTCCTCTGTACACGGAGCGCGTCCTCTGTACACGGAGCGCGTCCTCTGTGCCTGCAGCGCGTCCTCTGTACACGGAGCGCATCCTCTGTGCCCGGAGCGCGTCCTCTGTGCCTGCAGCGCGTCCTCTGTGCCTGGAGCGCGTCCTCTGTACACGGAGCGCGTCCTCTGTGCCTGGAGCGCGTCCTCTGTGCCTGGAGCGCGTCCTCTGTGCCTGCAGCGCGTCCTCTGTACAAGGAGCGCGTCCTCTGTGCCTGGAGCGCGTCCTCTGTACAAGGAGCGCGTCCTCTGTACAAGGAGCGCGTCCTCTGTGCCCGCAGCGCGTCCTCTGTGCCTGGAGCGCGTCCTCTGTACAAGGAGCGCGTCCTCTGTACAAGGAGCGCGTCCTCTGTGCCCGGAGCGCGTCCTCTATGCCTCGAGCGCGGCCTCTGTGCCTGGAGCGCGTCCTCTGTACAAGGAGCGCGTCCTCTGTGCCTGCAGCGCGTCCTCTGTACACGGAGCGCGTCCTCTGTACAAGGAGCGCGTCCTCTGTACAAGGAGCGCGTCCTCTGTGCCCGGAGCGCGTCCTCTGTGCCTGGAGCGCGTCCTCTGTACAAGGAGCGCGTCCTCTGTGCCCGGAGCGCGTCCTCTGTGCCTGCAGCGCGTCCTCTGTACACGGAGCGCGTCCTCTGTACACGGAGCGCGTCCTCTGTACAAGGAGCGCGTCCTCTGTGCCCGGAGCGCGTCCTCTGTGCCCGGAGCGCGTCCTCTGTACAAGGAGCACGTCCTCTGTGCCCGCAGCGCGTCCTCTGTGCCTGGAGCGCGTCCTCTGTACAAGGAGCGCGTCCTCTGTGCCCGGAGCGCGTCCTCTGTGCCTGCAGCGCGTCCTCTGTACACGGAGCGCGTCCTCTGTACACGGAGCGCGTCCTCTGTACAAGGAGCGCGTCCTCTGTGCCCGGAGCGCGTCCTCTGTGCCCGGAGCGCGTCCTCTGTACAAGGAGCGCGTCCTCTGTGCCCGCAGCGCGTCCTCTGTGCCTGGAGCGCGTCCTCTGTACACGGAGCGCGTCCTCTGTGCCCGGATCGCGTCCTCTGTGCCCGGAGCGCGTCCTCTGTGCCTGCAGCGTGTCCTCTGTACACGGAGCGCGTCCTCTGTGCCTGCAGCGTGTCCTCTGTACAAGGAGCGCGTCCTCTGTACACGGAGCGCGTCCTCTGTGCCCGGAGCGCGTCCTCTGTGCCCGGAGCGCGTCCTCTGTACAAGGAGCGCGTCCTCTGTGCCTGGAGCGCGTCCTCTGTACAAGGAGCGCGTCCTCTGTACACAGAGCGCGTCCTCTGTACACGGAGCGCATCCTCTGTGCCCGGAGCGTGTCCTCTGTGCCCAGAGCACGTCCTGTTGAAGACAGCACTTCTTTCCGGGTGTAAAACTGAACTCCCGGCTGTGCAGCCAAGGGAGGGACCCTGCAGGACAAGGAAGAACTGCCCACATGGCGAACAACATTGTAGCTCTTTGTGGGATTCGTGCATTTGGACTGCAGTGCTGGAGAAGAGGGGAAAGCATCCATCAGAGGACCAACTCACCTGTCTGGGACCAGAGGACCAACTCACCTGTCTGGGACCATAGGGCCAACTCACCTGTCTGGGATCAGAGGGCCAACTCACCTGTCTGGGATCAGAGGACCAGCTCACCTGTCTGGGACCAGAAGACCAACTCACCTGTCTGGGACCAGAGGGCCAACTCACCTGTCTGGGACCAGAAGACCAACTCACCTGTCTGGGATCAGAGGACCAACTCACCTGTCTGGGACCAGAGGGCCAACTCACCTGTCTGGGATCAGAGGACCAACTCACCTGTCTGGGATCAGAGGGCCAACTCACCTGTCTGGGATCAGAGGGCCAACTCACCTGTCTGGGATCAGAGGGCCAACTCACCTGTCTGGGATCAGAGGGCCAACTCACCTGTCTGGGATCAGAGGGCCAACTCACCTGTCTGGGAAAAGTACGGCCAGAGCGCCCCCTAGAGGGGGGATAGGGAGGTTTAGTCATACGGACTGTGGACTTGTCCTCAGGAGAGACCCGTCCCTGGAGAAGAACGTCATGCTTGGTGAATCGGAGGGGCAGCGACAGAGAGGAAGGCCCTGGACAAGATGGACGGACACAGGGCTGCAGCCGTGGCTCAGACGTAGGGATGATGGTGAGGACGGGGCAGGACCTGGCAGTGTGTCCCCGTGTAAGTGGGGGCCAATGCATTAGAAAGGGGATGTGGGGGGACACTGGTTAAACTGCTAAACTTAAGGTTAGAGGTTCAAGCCCACCAGCCGCTCTGAGGGAGGAAGATGAGGCCGTCTGCTCCCGTGCAGACTGACAGCCTGGGAGACCCACAGGGGCAGCTCCGCCCTGTCCTGCAGGTTCACTGTGAGTCGGCGTCCACTCGATGGCAGTGTGTTTATCTATCTATCTATCTACATATCTCTCTGTCCATTAGCTCCTCGGGAGAGAGACCAGACCGTCTGCTCCCGTGCAGACTGACAGCCTGGGAGACCCACAGGGGCAGCTCTGCCCTGTCCTGCAGGGTCGCTGTGAGTCCCCGTCCACTCGATGGCAGTGAGTGAGAGAGTGACCCAATCAGGAAGCATACTCGGGGAGTGGACACCCTCAGCATTCCACTGTTGGGCCCTGATGGACGGATGCTCTGTGTGGTCAGCGGATTCCCAAATACAAAACTCCAGGACGGCGCTGTCCTGCATCCAGAATGGAATCCACCCCACATGCCTGCATCCAACCTGTCCATTCTGTCTCTGCGGCCCCAGAATCAAGACAGCTGTGGGCGAGCCACACCCAAAGGTGACCCAGCCCAACCACGGCACTCCCTCATGTGTCCACACAGAATCACCCAGCAGGGGCTCAGTGGACGCAGTTCACACAGGCCTGTCCCTTGAGGGTCTCTGCGAGGGTCTGACTCTCCATCATCCCGCCAGAGGAGTGACTGGAAGCCATCGGTGCTGCCCAGGGGCTGGTTAGGGGAAATGAACCCAAACCCACCACTGCCCAGGGGATGCTGACTCACAGCGACCCTGCAGGACAGGGCAGAGCCGGCCCTCTGGGTTGTGGAGACTGTGACCCTGTGACTGACCCTGTGTGAGCGCATCCTGCAGGGCAGTGTGTGGGTTTGAACCACTGACCCACTCAGCCAGCAGGGCTCCTCTCTCTCTCTCTCTCTCTCTCTCTCTCTCTCTCTCTTTCTCAGATCTGTTATCTCCTGCTCAAGTCCTGTGAGGGTAAGCAGCTACTCAGCCTGTTGCTCCCGGCTTGTTTTGTTCGCTGGGAAACGCTGACCGCCCCGCCCCGCCACCCAGCAGACACCTCCCTGTGGTGCGGGTCCCTGGAGGAAGGGGCCCCTGTCTGTGTGCAGTCCGGGCCTCAGAGAGCAAACAGAGAGACAAGGACACACGGGGAGACCGTGAAGCTGCTGCCGCCCTGGTGCCTGGAAGAGGTGCTGACATCTAGTCATGGTGGGGAGGAGACCAGAGGGACGCAGGGCAAGCAGAGGCAGCCGCGTGGGTTTGGCTTCGATGCAGAATGGACCACAGCCACGGGGCGGGGCACCCACGGCCCAGCTGTGGGCACCTTCATCAGAAAAGAGCCTCTTCCACCCACCAAGGGGTTCCCCATGTTTGAGGCAGATGCGGGGCCCCCCAGTGTCATCTTGCACACTACTGCCCGCCCGCCCAGGGCTGCAGCCTGGATGCGCCCCCACCTCCGGGGAGAGCCTTCGCTAGGTGCCCCTCCCTGTGATCACACCACGGCGCTGGGCATTGCTCACCCGAGGGTGCTCTCTGCCCGAGCACCCTGGCTTCCCTTGAAGGGTGGGTGGACAGACAGACAGATGGCGCTGGAAACCTCGAGGGCACTGTGCGTGTGTGCGCGCGTGTCTGTGTGCATGAGTGTGTCTGTGTGTGCATGCACGTGCATGCGTGTCTGTGTGCATGCGTGTGCATCTGTGTCTGTGCGCGTGTGCATGCGTGTGACCCAAAGGCGATGGTTGGGACGGAGCAGACTCCTGACTGGGGCTGACGGCCTGCAGGCCCTTTTCGGATCTGCTGGGAACAGACTCTAAGAAGTTTCATAACTAAAGAATCACGTCCCAAACAAGGAGCTTCAGGCTGCAAGCTGTCCGTCCACCCGTCACATCAGTGATGACCCCAAGTTCTCAGAAAGCAACACGCAACTTGTTCTGCTTGTGTGTGTCTCTCTGTCTCTCTGCCTGCCTCTCTGTCTCTTTTTCTGTCCGTCTCATTCTGTCTCTGCATTTCCTTGTCTCTCTTTCCTTTCATCTCACTCCCTCTCTCTTTATTTCTCTGAAATGTGTGGACAAAATCGCCAATTCCCCAAGGCCAGGCGATGGCACCAATGGTCACACTCTCAGCCATCGACAGAAAGGTGAGAGGTTTGATTCCACCCAGAGGCAGCAAGGAAGAAAGGCCTGGTGGTCATCGACTTCCCAAGGAACAAGAAGGCAACCCCACACCACCCATGCAATTCCAGCTCACAGAGACCTGGCAGGACGGGGCAGAGATGCCCTATGTGTCTCCTAGGCTGTCAGTCTTGGCAGGAACAGATGGCCTCGTCTCCCTCCCTCGAGGTACCTGGTGGATCGGAACCTCCAACCCTGTGCATCACCTTGGAAACCCTGTGGGCCAGGTTCTACTCCCACACACATGGGGTGCCTTGGGTTGGAATAGCCCCCTAGGCGGTGGTGTACCTAGTTGGCTCTGTGTCTATGTCTCTATAGGTATGCTGGGTTCTCAAGGTCAGCAGTTCAAACCCACAAACCAGTGTAAAGGAGAAATCGACGAACGAACTAAAAACCTTATCAGTGGGTGCCCACCTCCCTGATACGATCAATGAAGACAAACGGGTGCCTAAGCAAATGTGGTGAAGAAAGCTGATGGTGCCCGGCTATCAAAAGATACAGTGTCTGGGTCTTAAAGGCTCAAAGATAAACAAGTGGCCATCTAGCTCAGAAGCAACAAAGCCCACATGGAAGAAACACACCAGCCTGTGTGACCACGAGCTGTCGAAGGGATCAGGTATCAAGGAACATAAAATCATATCATTGAAAATGTGGGTGAGTGCAGAGTGGAGACTCAAAGCCCATTGGTAGCCAACCGGACCCCCTTGCTGAAGGGTTGTGGGGAGGAGATGAACCAGTCAGGGTGCAGGGTAGCAACGATGAAACATATAACTTTCCTCTAGTTCTTAAATGCTTCTTCCCCCACCCCCACTATCATGATCCCAATTCTACCTTGCAAGTCTGGCTAGACCAGAGGATGTACGTAGGTACAGAGAGCAACTGGAAACACAGGGAATCCAGGACAGATGACTCCTCCAGGACCAGTGGTGAGAGTTGCGATGCCTGGAGGGTGGAGGGAATGTGGGGTAGAAAGGGGGAACAGATTATAAGAATCTATGTATAGCTTCCTCCCTGGGGGAGGGACAGCAGAGAAGAGGGTGGAGGGAGATGTCGGACAGTGTAACATGTGACAAAATAATAACAATTTATGAATGATGAAGGGTTCACGAGGTGGGGGCAGTGGGGAGGGAGGGGGGAAATGAACAGCAGATATTAAGGGCTCAAGTAGAAGGCGAATGTTTTGAGAATGATGATGGCAACAAATATACATATGTTCTTGACACAATGGATGTCTGTGTGGATTGTGATGGGAATTGTACGAGCCCCCAATAAAGTGGTTTTAAAAATGTTTTAACACCACTTAAAAAAAGGAGAAAAATGACACTGTCTGCTCCATAAGGAGCTACAGCCTCAGACACAGACACACGCCAGCGGGTGGGGGCAGCTCTCCCTGCCCTGCTGGGTGGCTGGGAGCCAGAGTGCCCGGACAGCAGTGACCGGTTCTGGTTTTGTGGGGGGGGGGGGCAGAGGCCTGTAGCTGGTGACACCTTAGGCGGCAAGCGGCGCGGTCAGTGGGGGGAATCCACCAGCTGCTCCGGGGGGAATGCTGAGGCTTGTGCCCCCCTTGAGATTGACAGCCTCCTCGGGACCCACAGGGGCAGCTCTGGGCCACCACGAGTCAGAACAGACAGTGGCCGTTGCTTTGCGGCCGAGTGGGCCCCCGCTGAACAGAACTTGGACGAACTTGATCCCCTCTGAGCGAGGCTGCCCCGCAGGTTAAGTAGCAAACCGGCAGCTGCAGACACCATCTTCCCAGCTGCCATCCAGAAATAGCGTGGCCACGGCTATCAGGTGGCAGAAGAGGCCTGCCAGCCGGCCGCAGGCTCTGGGGGCCAGAGGGGAGCTTCTAGCACTTGTTGTTCAGCCATAAATAAACCGGCCTGTAGGGAGGAGGGGCCGTGGCCTGGCCCCGTGGAGTCTCCGTCCCTCTGCCTGACAGCCGCAGCTGGACGGCCGGACGGCCACCCACAAGGAAGCTGACCAATGAACTCCGCCCCACAGAGTGGGACCGGCATGCTCAGATGCAGCCCCTTCCTGCAAACAGGGGCCTGAGCGCCCCTGCCAGAGATCTCACAGGGTCCACCTCCAGCTGAGGATCCTGGGACACTGCTATTAGGGGCTGGCAGACGGCTACAAAGTGTGTGGTTCAAACCAACCAGCCGCTCCTGGGGAGAAAGACGAGGCCGTCTGCTCCCATAGAGACTGACAGCCTGGGAGACCCCCAGGGGCAGCTCCGCCCTGTCCTGCAGGGTCACTGATGCAGTGTGTTTATCTATCTATCTATCTATCTATCTATCTATCTATCTATCTATCTATCTATCTGCATATCTCTCTATCCATTAGCTCCTGGGGAGAAAGACCAGACCATCTGCTCCTGTAAAGACTGACAGCCTGGGAGACCCACGGGGGGCAGCTCTGCCCTGTCCTGCAGGGTCACTGTGAGTCGGCAACAAGTCAAGGGCAAGAGGTTTGACCTCCAACTCTCCACTGAAGGGCCAAGGCTGTCCCAGCCACCCTGGCTCACGCCCGCCCTGTTCCCGGCAGTGAAGCTTTTCCTGAAAGTCGGTTGCCAGGCCTGTCTCCGGAGGTTCCCTGGGTGTACTCCACCTCCAACCCCCTCAGTGAGCAGTCAGCTGCTCCCCCTGCCTGCCCCCCCCCCACCGGCCGGGACAAGAAAGAACTGCCCCATCACAGAGGGAAGTTCCAAAATGTCACGGACCCGGGCTGTCCTGGAGAAACAGGGGGAGCCCGGGACACGTGCGAGGAGGTCATCTGCCGTGCTTCGGCCAAAGATGGTCGCCTCGTCTTCTTGAAGACGTCTTGTTACTCTTCGTGTGGGGGTCATGGAGTCCAGAAGGAGACACCGCCGGTCCTCGCCGTCCTCACCATCGATCTCAGGCCGCAGCCCCGTGTCCGTCCATCTCGTCCAGGGCCGTCCTCTCTGTCGCTGCCCCTCCACTTCCCCAAGCACGACGTCCTTCCCCAGGGACTGGCCTCTCCCGAGGACGCGTCCACGACAGTCCGTGAGACCGACTCTCTCCATCTTTGCGTCCAAGGAGCGCTCTGGCCGCCGCACTTCTTCGAGGACGGACGGGTTGTCCGTCTGGCCGGCTGTGGTGCTGCCCGTCTGCTGCCCCAGCCCTGAGACGCTCGCCGGTCTGTTCTCCCCGAAGCTGTGGTTGGACCCGAGGAAAGTTCCTGGACCAGCTCCTGGACCAGCTCCGCCTCGGACTCTGCTGGGGGATCAGGCCGGGATCAAGCACCCCGAGGGCGAGTGAGGGGCAGACAGGGACGAAGCCACACAGCTCAGAGGATGTCACCGTGCACGTGGACGGACCAAGTATGCGCTCAACCACGCCCCGCCCACACGCGCTGATAAGCCCCGCCCACACAGCGCGGCCACGCACAAGCCCCGCCCACACGCGCTGATAAGCCCCGCCCACACAGCGCAGCCACGCACGAGCCCCGCCCACGCACGCTCAATCATACATAACCCCACCCACACGCACTCAACAACACATAAGCCCCACCCCACACGCACTCAACAACACATAGGCCCCGCCCCACACGCACTCAACAACACATAGGCCCCGCCCCACACGCACTCAACAACACATAGGCCCCGCCTCACACGCGGCCAACAAAGCATAGGCCCCGCCCCACACGGGCTCAACAACACATAGGCCCCGCCCCACACGCGGCCAACAAAGCATAGGCCCCGCCCCACACGCGGCCAACAAAGCATAGGCCCCGCCCCACACGGGCTCAACAACACATAGGCCCCGCCCCACACGGGCTCAACAACACATAGGCCCCGCCCCACACGCACTCAACAACACATAGGCCCCGCCCCACACGCGGCCAACAAAGCATAGGCCCCGCCCCACACGCGGCCAACAAAGCATAGGCCCCGCCCCACACACACTGAACCACAGCGGAATAAACAGCCCAAAGTCCATGTTCCCAAAAGCTCTGCGTCCCGCAGTTTCTCCCTCGGCCACGCGAGGTCACCGTGGGTCCAGGTGTTGGACCTGCCCCTCTCCGGGCTGCCCACTGGGGCTATTTTCACCCCTCGCCGCCCCCGCTCCCCTGGGCAGAGGCTGCCAAGGCCTCCGGGCATCCTGCCGCGGCCAAGCGCCTGGTCCTCGGAGCCAAGGACGTCGGTCTCTGGCTCGGGTCCCTGAGAGCTGCTCACCGGAAGGTTGGCAGTTCAAGTCCAGCCAGACGCCCTTGGGAGGAAAGGCCTGGCGATCCAATTCCGAAATGCCAGCCCCTGGGGACAGGGGCTCACCTGTGGATGGGAGCTGCTGGCTCCGAACCCAGCGCATGGGCCCGGGAGGCCTAAGAAAAGCCTGGAGCCAAAGGACCCCTGAGCACAGTGGGTGGCTGAGGGGACAGAGACTGACAGCCTTGGAAACCCACAGGGGTGGTTCTCCTCGGTCCTGCAGGGTCGCTTGTGACAGGGTCCCCTCTCAGTGGTCCCCTTGTCCCCACTGCCGGCCGGCTTGCATGTCTGTGTGTTCTATGTAGTCACCTACCTGCCAGCCTGCCTGTGTCTGACCTATGTCACTTACCTTCCTGCCTGCCTACCTGCCTGTGCCTGACTGTCTGCTCTATGTAGTCACCTACCTACCTGCCTGCCTGTCTGCCTGTGCCTCTCTGTTTGTCTGTCTGTTCTATGTAGTCACCTACTTATCTGCCTGCCTGCCTGTGTCTGTCTATTCTGTGTAGTCACCTACCTACCTTCCTACCTGCCTGCCTGCCCACCTACCTACCTGCCTGCCTGCCTGCCTGCCTGTGGCTGTGTCTGTCTGTTCGATGTAGTCACCTACCTGCTGGCCTGCCTGTGTCTGTCTGTTCTGTGTAGTCACCTACCTACCTGCCACCTACCTGTCTGTCTGTGTGTTCAATGTAGTCACCTGCCTGCCTGCCTACCTACCTGTCTGTTCTACGTAGTCTCCTACCTACCTGTCTGTCTGTCTGTCTGTCTGTCCTATGTAGTCACCTGCCTGCCTGCCTACCTACCTGTCTGTTCTACATAATCTCCTGCCTACCATATATCTGTCTGTCTGTTCTATGTCGTCACCTACCTACCACCTACCTGTCTGTCCTGACTCCCTGACTTGCTATCACCTCTTTCTTCCACCATCTACCTCGAACTCCAACAACTCAAACTCACGGTCAGGACTGGATAGGCGGACTCACAGCGACCCTATCGGGCAGGTTAGAACCGCCTCTGTGGGCGTCTGAGCCTGGGATCCTTCGGGGGAGCACACAGCCTCGTCCTTCTGCCTGGGAGTGGCTGGTGGGCTGGACCTGCTGACCTGGTGGCTTGTTGACCCACATGAATGTCCCCTATGCCCCCAGCTCCTGGGGACTCAGATTTTATAGGAAACTCGGGGGGGGTGTCTATCTATCTCTCTATCCTATATCTCAATTCTATCTATCTCTACCACCTATTTATTTATCTGCCTACCTATTTATCCTACCTACCTGCCATATAGCTTTCTGTCTATCTGCCTATCCATCATCTATTACCTATCTATCTATTGCTCGATTGATGTCTCGTATCCTCTTCCCGCCGTGTCTGCCAGGAAGATCCGGTCCGTGGGAGCTGTGTGGACTGGCACGCTCACGCTACAGCTGCCTCCAGGCGTGTTGGCAGAAGAAGATCAGTTGGTTCAGAAGACCCGTCAGCCTGGGTTCTAACCGGGTCAGAGAGCCCATGACTAACCCACTTGACCCACCTGCTGTCAGGCACTGGCAAGCGACAGGAAGCTAAACAGCAGGACAGAGTGAGCACATCTCCGACCATTGGCCTTGGGGGGCGGGGAGGGCCTGCCTTGGGGAGCCTGATCCAACAGAATGTCCTTGCCTGGAGTGAAAGGTTGGGGGTGGGACGATGGTTTCAGAGCCTGATCACAAAACGGAGGGGATGATCCCAGGAAATCAGCCGGAAGCAGCAAACCAAACGCACCCCTGAGTCTTCCCAAAGCCAAGCCACACTTCAGCTGAACCCGTTAAATCAAAATGAAAGACCCCGCCTTGAGCGTGACCTCTCAGCCTACCTCTCCAGGACCAACAGACAGCCGTGATTTCAGAGACTGGACAGGAGCTCCGTTACCCACGAGGTCAAAAATTTTATTCCACCAGCCTCTCCTGGGAGAAAGACCAGACTGTCTGCTCCCATAAGGACTGACAGCCTGGGAGACCCACAGGGGCACCTCTGCCTTGTCCTGCAGGGTCACTGTGAGTCGGCGTCCACTCAATGGCAGTGTGTCTGTCTGTCTGCCTATCTATCTATCTATCTACATATCTCTCTATCCATTAGCTCCTGGGAGAAAGACCAGACTGTCTGCTCCTGTGCAGACTGACCGCCTGGGAGACCCCCAGGGGCAGCTCCGCCCTGTCCTGCAGGGTCGCTGTGAGTCAGCGTCCACTCAATGGCAGTGTGTCTGTCTGCCTATCTATCTATCTACATATCCAATGAGCTCCTCAGGAGAAAGACCAGACTGTCTGCTCCTGTAAGGACTGACAGCCTGGGAGACCCACAGGGGCAGCTCCGCCCTGTCCTGCAAGGTCGCTGGGCGTCAGCATGGACTCACTGGTGGTGATTTTGTTTTGAGCATCTGGGAAGCCTCTGGAAGAATGTATGAAAGAAGTGGCACCTCTGGTCTGTAAGGGAGGGAAGGGTGGGGAGCAACAGCCTGAAGTTCCCAGGACGAGTTAAACAAACCAGAACCCACTGCCGCCAACTCAATTCTGAGGAAGACGGAGGCAGAGGCCAGAGAGATGTGGCCACAAGCCCAGGGACGCCTGGGGCCCCAGGAGCTGAGAGAGACCATGAGGAAGGACCCTCCCCTGGAGCCGCCTGAGGGAGCTGGGCCCTGCCTCCCCCTCCCCTTCCCACTCACCCCGTCCCCTCCCCAACTCATACTTGGGTTCCTGAGCATGGAGAGGGTCACAAAGCCTGCTTTGCTGAGGCCTCTGGTATGTGGCACTGGTTAGACAGACGGAGGAGACTCCCAGAACAGACAGACTGAAGACCCTCAGCCATGAGCATGTCTGTCTGGCATGGGCAGAGTGCCTGGGGTCTGGGGTGCTCTGCCACAACCAGTCAGTGGCTTTGAGTACCCCCGACCCCCTGCACTCTGTGGACCCCACCAAAAGGGGCAAGCGCCCAGACTGAACCTTCTGGGCGGGCTGCAGTGCCTGTTCTCCCAGAAGCCCCCTGGAGACACCCCCTGGGGAGAACAGCTGGCCAACCCTTGTCAGCAGCTCTTGACCAGGACTATTTTCAGGCCTGGAGTTCACATGGGGGCCTGGCTCCCTCCAACCTCAGCTGCTCCCGGCTGCTTTGGGGAGAGGCCCTCCCACCCCCGGTGTGCAGTTAACACTTGGCATGCCACCAGCAGCAGACTCAGGCACTTCTGACCCGGAGCGTGGCCTCCTCTGGCCGTGTGTTCTCCACGGCAGAAGCAGGCGGTGTTCTGCGGTGAGAGGCCCCCAGCCAGTGGTCAGCAATCAGTCCCACAAGGTACCAAGTGGGTTCAGATGCTGAGTAAACCAGAAGCCGGGAGCATGAATTGTTACAATATCTGTAAGCGCTCATCATAAAATTATTTAAAAACACTAAAACAAAAGCCAAACTCATGGCCATCAAGTGGATGCCTCTCAGCGACCCTGCAGGACAGGACAGAGCTGCCCTTGTGGGTTTCCCAGGCTGATGATAGATAGATACATAGATAGATACATAGATAGATAGATAGATAGATACATAGATAGATAGATAGATAGACGGATAGATAGACGGATAGATAGATAGATGGATAGATAGATAGATACATAGATAGATAGATGCATAATCTGATATCAATTTCAGAGGATTTTCAGTAAAGGGGTGGAGTCTGGCCTGTCAATCAATATATGACACCAATGAGGCCTCTGTGTGGGCGTGGCCTTCTCCTGAGGATTCTGGGAACTCCTGTATTTCCCTCCTTGGAGCTGGGAGACACACACTCTCTCTCTGCTCACTCCCTGAGAGGCGCTCTCCTGACCAGACACATGACGCTGAGCCCCGGGAGCTGGAGAAGCACATGGACCTGCCCTGAGGCACCCAGACCTCTGGAGCCGGAGAAGCCACGGGGAGACCCCTGCCAGCGCTGAGATGCTTCCACCACCACTGGACCCACAGGACTTCCCACCCACTAGCCTGTGCTCCTCCTGCATCCGGCATCGTTGCATGTGTTTCGTGAGTCTGAAGAGGACTTTATAGATTGGTATCAGACATATGGGCTAATATTGGACTTATGGACTTGATTTGAACTAGGTTAGGACACTTTCTCAATATTCAATTGCTCTTGTACATAAACCTCTTATATACATATGAGTGTCTATGAATTTATTACTCTAGTCCACCCAGACTAACATAGATAGGTAGATAGATAGATAGATAGATAGATAGATAGATAGATAGATAAACACACTGTCATCGAGTGGACGCCGACTCACGGCGACCCTGCAGGACAGGGCGGAGCTACCCCTGGGGGTCTCCCAGGCGGTCAGTCTGCATGGGAGCTGACGGCCTCCTCTTTCCCCCTTGGAGCGGCTGGTGGCCTCCAACTGCCGGCCTCGTGGTGAACAGCCCTCGCGTAACCACTCTGCCACCGGGGTTCCTGCAGAGTCAGAAGAAGGGAGCTCCTCTCGCCCACGGGGCCCTGTGCCCGGCCAGGCCTTGGCCCCGCACGGCAGCTGCATGCCCGTGATGCCCTCGTCACTGACCTCATGGGATGGGAGTGTGGCTCTGCTCGGAGGTGCTCCTCCAAGGGATGTGGCCTGGCCTTCAGTGTGTGTCCATCTGAGCTGCCACCAGGCCAGCACCCCTTCCACCACTCTCCCACCCCCGCCCCCGCACCCCCTTCCACCACCACCCTCCGCCACCCCCTGCTGCCACAGCCACTGCCCAGCGAGTGCTGAATATGCGTGTCACACAGGGACAGGGACGGTTTCACCCAGGAGGACAGGGTATGGGACTTTCCCAAGAGAGAGGACGTTGAGTTGGGGGGATTGCGTTAGGAAAATCAGCACCTTTTGCTGGAACTATCAGCCTCTGCCCCGGCAGCCTGCTCGCACGGGGTCAGAAGAAAACTCCATCACATGTGGGAGTGGCCGAGGTGTATTTCCCAATGCCCTCGTATTTCCCCAGACAACTGGCAAAGGAGAAGGGCAGGAGGAGGGATATGGGGGCTTGTGTGCGGGGGGGGGGGGGTGTCTGTGTGCAGGGAGTGGAGAGGGCTCCGGGCCCAGGACAGACCCTGCTCTCCCTTCACCCAGCTCAGGAGCCCACTCCCCAAATGCACCACCCCTGCTCCGTGGTCTCGGGGGAGAAATGTGGAAGCACACACCCTAAGTCCTTCCCCTGGTGGCTCAGAGGCTGAGGGATGGCCTGTTTAAATGTAGAGTCGGCAGTTCAAATCTACCACCTGCTCCTCAGGAGAAAGATGAGGCCGTCTGCCCCTGTAGAGACTGACCGCCTGGGAGCCCCACAGGGGCAGCTCCGCCCCGTTCTGCAGGGTCGCTGTCAGTCTTCTCTTTGTTGGTTTTGGGGAACACCCATGTGTGAGAGGGGGTCCCATGTGGTGCATATGGCTGACGCCCTTGGCCATTGACCCAGAGGTGGGAGAGCCCAGACCACCCAGTGGCCTTGGCAGAATGCCTGGCACCTGGTGTCCAAAAACTCAGCCGTTCCCATGCGCCCCCTGAGCTCTTTCTGCTTTGCACTGAAGAACCACCCACCCACCCACCCACCCACCCACCCACCCAAACCCCACCCAAATCCCACCGTGACCTAGTCCTGCAGAGTCTGAGGCAGTGGGGTCAGAGAGGGGACCCTCAGGTCCATGTGGGGTCAGAGAGGACTCTCAGATCCATGTGGGGTCAGAGAGAGGACCCTCAGGTCCATGTGAGATCAGAGAGGACTCTCAGGTCCATGTGAGGTCAGAGAGGACTCTGAGGTTCATGTGGGGTCAGAGAGGACCCTCAGGTCCATGTGGGGTCAGACAGCCCTACACTACTGTCCCATCTGGGTCAGCACTGGCCTCTTCCTTCTCCTCCTGCAGGGACTGGTGCCCAGAGGGGGACTCATATCTGCTCTGGGGCTTTGTCTTGTCCTCTGCTCTCTCGGACAGCCCTGCACCACTTTGGTCCCATCTGGGTCAGACTGACCTCCTCCTCCTCCTGCTGCAGGGACTGGTGCCCTGAAGGGGCCTAACATCTGCCCAGGGGCACCCGTCTCTGGACAGCCACACCTGCGGCCCACAGATGGGCTTTGTCCACCGAGGGCCAATCCCCACAGAACAGCCATCCCCCTGAAGGGGCATCTGCTTCCCAGGCCCTGTTTATTTGGGGGGGGGGGGCAGGGAGACCACAGCCACGGCCTTGGGCTCCCCAGCCTGCCTGCCTCAGATAAAGCAGGACTTGTGCGGAGGCCCCCTCCCCAGCCCAGCCCACCCCGAGCCCGGAGATGAATCGGACGGCCTATTCAGCAGACTGTCATCAACAGCAGGCCTGTTCTCTGGGAGACGGGGCTGCCTGAGGCCTGCGATCAACTGACACTGGGGGGGGAGGCTGCGGTCACGTTGGCTCCCCAGAAATCACAACCCAGAGCACAAACAGCTGCCTTACAATTCATAAAATGTCCCTGCAGAATCCCTGCCCCCGGGGCAGTCCCCCCAAGCCCCACTCAAACGTCTCCCCTTAAAACACAGACTGGGTCTTACAGCATGATACACACAAGACAAAACCATCGCTTTCACGGGCGAGGGGGGAGAGGAGCTGATACCGCAGGCGCAGCGGAGAGAAGATGTGCTGGAAATGACGGCGGCGGCCCAGGTAGACGTTGGCACGCAGGCTGCGCGATTGCCCGGAAAGGGGCTTCGGAGAGCGGCACCAAGAGTCCGGCTGGGTTCCCGCTGACCCGATCCGCACAGAGACGGACTTTCCACACCTCAACCCCCTCTGCAGACACCTTCAACACCATTAGCTTATGTTCTGCCTCCGTGGGCTCACTGGTCCACCTCTTGCCTTACAGGGAAGGATGCTGGTCGGGCGCCCCCCACATGTCTCTGTCTGGCTGGCTGGCTGGCTCGGCCCTCACGGTCAGGGGACTCCTGTGGCTCCCAGGTAAAGTGTTCAGGATGCGGTTAAGGTCCTGGGGGTCCCTTTACCTGCACAAATGCACTCGCGGTTCCCGAGGGACGGCCACACTGCCGGGAGGGCAAGTTGACCACCCTCAGGCTAGAGAGTCACGAGTGGCTTCAAACCGCAAGGTCAGTGGTTGGAAGCCACTAGCTGCTCCTCTCGACAAAGCTGAGGCTCCAGACAGCTAAGAAGCGTCAGTTTCTGAAGCCCAGCAGGTGAGTGGTTTGCTCTGACTGTAGGGTTCACGGTGAATCGGCTTGTTGGGCGTCAGACAAAAGATGACCACTACAATGCCATTAGAAAGACTCAAGTCTGGGCTGCAGCGGAAATGCTCAAAGGAACCTCTCCAGACTGCAGCCCCCTGTGTCCTGCCCGGCTTTCCTGGTGTCATTCAGGGAGGGCGGAATACAGAAAGAAAAGGCAAGTGAAAACACATGTTTCCAAGGGGGAGGAAATAAAACAAAAGCATATTTAGCTAAAGTTTCAGGCGCTTTGGTTGGTGACCCCGTATTCCTGGGTCTCCTCTCTAGCTTGCCCTCCTAGCTGGGGAGGCAAATGGACACTGCTGTGCCCAAGGGAAAGACGCACAGCATCTCCTGATGAGGGGAGAGGGGCGTTTAAACAAGACTTGCTCTGAGGGCTTATAAACCTGCATCCCATTGTGACGTGAAGACCCGTCACCTCAGGCCAGGCCCAGGCTGACTGGCTGGCCGGTCAAAATTCCCCCAAGGAAAAGTGTTTTCAGGACAGCTGTGCTTAAAAGTGGGGACAGGAACTTGCCTATTTCATGCTTCCTGACCAGGTGCACAGTCGCGCGCGGAGCCTCGTGGTTGCTGCGGGTAAGCGTTGGGCAGTTCACACTCACCAGGTGCTGCAGGGAAAGCTGGGGCGCGCGGGGGGGGGGGGTGTCTCCAGTCAGGGCACCAATAACATCGACAGCCAGGTCGATGTACAAGGTCATGTACAAGAGCAGTTGAATATTGAGAAAACAGCGCAGCTCAAGTCCGTAAGTCCAATATTGCCCCATAGAAATACCAATCTATAAAGTCCTTTTCAGACTCACGAAACACATGCAATGATGCTGAAGATCACAGGCCAGTGGGTGGGAAGTCTTGTGGATCCAGTGGCCGTGGAAGCACCTCGGAGCTGGCAGGGATCTCCATGTGGCTTCTCCAGCTCCAGAGGTCTGGCTCCATCAGCCTCTCTCCATGTGTCTCCTCCACAAGCATGTCTCCCAGGGAGTGAGTCTGTGTCCCGCCTCCAGCAAGCTATTTATCTCTTCAGCGCCTCCAAATGAGGTCATCAACCTGACTGACAGGTTAGACTCCGCCTCCTCACTCTGAATCCTCAGCTCGACACCAGATCGCGTAACTACGACCCTCCCCTGGCATTAACATGCTGCGGAATAACCCCGACAGGCAAAGATCTGCCCTTGTTCCGCAAGTTACGGGAAACAGAGCAGAAACAGCTGAGCAGAAACAGAGCTCGAACAATAGGGGTTCAATCTGTATAAAGCAGTGACTCGTGGGCTGCAGTTAGCAGCTGGGCTATACCGGCATAAATTCCTCATGCCAACAGCCCCTTGCCTTCTGTGCCACCGGATCAGTCACTGATGTGATCAATGCAATGGCCTCATCCCCCATGGGGCTGATTGACAATGTCCTTTGCTTTCTTTCTTTGTCACGAAAGGGTAAGACCGCTGGAGCACACCACAGTCCGTCATCACTGGGGACAAGCAGATGGATTCTGGTCTCCCTTAACTCTAGCCCGGATCGAAGAAAGGTTCGTCCTTACAACATGGCCCTGCTCAACACTCGCCGCCACAAAGAGATCACTGGAAATCAGCGTGCTACCGCTAAGGGTGGTGAAGGAGGCAGATGGTGCCCAGCTATCAACTAGAATAGTGTCTGGGATCCTAAAGGCTGGTATTCAAACAAGCAGCCACCTCTGTGAGGAGTCAATTAAGTCCGCATGCAAGAAGCACACCAGCCTGTATGATCCAAAGGTGACAGAAACAAACTCCAAACGTCAGGTGGCCAGGCAGGAACAGGGGAGTCCCCCACAGGAGGGTGGGAAGGAAAATCAGGCAACCACCAGCCACCCATAAAGACCTTACCTGGGCTTGCTCCAATTCAGGGCCCCAGCCAGGTGTGCGTTACACCTGGGCAGCCCAGACTAGGCCCAGGTGGGTCAACCAAGACCTACGACCACACCTCCCCAGCCAGAGGTTTGAAATGCCCTGGCATCGGAGGGCCCGTCTCTTGGACCCCTGCTCCAGGTCAGTGGCAGGTCGGAGAGGATTCCCTTCTCTTACCCTGCTCCTGCGCCCACTCCATCGTGCTGTGCCCTGGCCTCAGGTCACCACGTGTGGGCACACAGTTGCCCAAGGTTGCCCGTGTCCAGTGGCGAGTCCCAGCCACGGCCTACGCGTGGTTTGGCACACCTCCCTGAAATAGCGAGCATCCTGAGACACAACACCTGACGCTCCTCCGTCCCGCATGAAAACCCACTTGGATCACAAACCAGCGTGAACTCTCTCTCTCGTGCGAAGCCAGGAGCCAAAGCATGACCCGCGGAGGAACCTGACACAAGAAAGATGAAGGGAAGTCTCAGAGCTTCAACGGCAAATACCCCATTTGTAGACGGCAGCAGCGGAGGGTGGTGGGAGCCCCACCCCGCTGCAGAGTGTCTGGTCAGATCAGGCCTCAGGCCACAGGCCGGGAGTCGAAGAGCCAAACCATCAGAGATTATGATAAACTCGAGTCTAGTGGGTCGAACTATGGTCTATGTTGCCCGCCCCCTTGAGCCAACCTGAAGTTGCTCATGGTTTAAATATTTCTGGCTTGTTCCACAGCAGACACTTCCTCTGTGGTTCGGGTTAATGTTGCCGGTGGTCTCTTCTTAGTCTTGATTTCCACCTGTACCTTCTTTTGTCAGTCAGGGTAGACCAGAGAAACAAATCCGGGGAGACTCACATGTGTCTAAGAAAGAGCTCTGTAGACAAGAGCATTGAATGTTGAGAAAACATCCCAGCCCAGTCCAGATCAAGTCCTTAAGTCCGATATTAGCCCACGTGTCCAATACCAATCTATAAAGTCCTCTTCAGGCTCACAGCAGCACATGCAATGATGCCGAATGCAGGAAGATCGCAGGCCGGCGGGTGGAGAGTCTTGTGGATGCAGTGGCGGTGGAAGCATCTCAGCGCTGGCAGGGGTCTCCACGTGGCTCCTCCAGCTCAGGGCACTAGCCTAGTTCCATGTCTTAGCAGCTGCAATGCCTCCCAGGGAGTGAGCAGAGTATCTCCCACCTCCAGGTCGGAATACTGGAGTTCCCAGAATCCTCAGGAGGCCACGCCCACAAAGAACCTGAGCTGATTGACAGGCTAGACACCACCCCTTCACTGTGAATCCTCATATTGACACCAGGTTACGTAACTGGCACCCATATCAGTCTTGTTTCTGTTCCGTTTTGTTTGGGTCCCCTATTGTTTCTGTTGGTGTCCCCGCGGGTGGCTGCGTGGACAATCACTGATAAGAAGGTTTATCTGGGATTGTGGGGGGGTGGAATGGGGTGAGCACAGAATTCACTGAGATGATGCACACTCTTTTAAACAGAGGCTTCACTTACATCCACAAAACTCTTATTTGCAAAGGGAGCGGCACCCGGGCCCACCCTGCGTTGGAACCACCTTATGGAGTAGGAAGAAAGGACTGGCGACCTTCGGAAGGTCAGCCGTGAAACTCGCTGCTTGGCATTCCCAGCACCACCTCGGGGATACCGCGCGGGGCGGTGACGCCTTGTTCAGTCCCGCACCTTGTCCAAATACCCCAAGCCCGGTACTAGGTAGTTGTACATGTGCTAAGCCTACCTGGGCGCGCCTAGGCACAGGTAGGAAAAAAAAACGACTTGAAGAAAGATTCTGACAACTACATTGCTTGCACTGGACAACCTGAAAAGAGGCGCTTCTATTTACAAGTGGGGACCCTAGTGGCGCAGCAGGTTACGCCTTGGACTGCGAGCCCCAAAGTGGGCAGTTCGAACCCAGCAGTCCCTCGAAGGGAGACAGGCGAGGCTGCCTGCTCCCGTGAGGAGTTACAGCCTCGGAAGGCGCACAAGGGCAGCTCTACTCTAGTCACAAGGCAGCCTTCTCCATTAAGAACGTTCCACTCAGAGAATAAAATTAAGCACGCCAACGATTCCCTGCACGGCTCTGCACAGCGCCACCTCGGGCGGCCTCGTCTGCGCATGCTCCTTCCGGAGTCAGGCCGCCCCGCCCCCCTGCGGCCTCGTCTGCGCATGCTCCTTCCGGAGACAGCCCGCCCCGCCCCCTGCGGCCTCGTCTGCGCATGCTCCTTCCGGAGACAGGCCGCCCCGCCCCGCTGCGGCCTCGTCTGCGCATGCTCCTTCCGGAGACAGGCCGCCCCGCCCCGCTGCGGCCCCGCTGTGCATGCTCGATGCTGCGACAGGCCGCCCTGCCCCGCCCCCATGCGGCCTCGTCTGCGCACGCTCGCTCTGGCGTCGCGAAGGCACGCAGCGCGCATGCCCACCACTGCCCACTCGCCACGCCCCCCCGGCCCGCGCGCTAATGGCGCCTCGCCAGTCTCCCCGGGTAGAAAGCGCTGGGCGGGGGCCCCGGTAGCGCTGGCATTCTCACCCTGCCCCGTCCCCCAAGCCCCATCGAAGCCTGGCCGAGGCCCGGCCTTGCCGCAGCCACGGGGCGAGGGCCGCGCGCATCGGCTCGCGGCTGCCGTCGCCGCCTGATGACGTGCGTGCGTGCGTGCGTGCCGACGCGCCACGCAGGCGCCGTTGTTTGGCAGCGCGGCGGGCGCGCCCGTTTTGAAGCGGCCCACGGTGGCCGCGGTCCTGGCTGGCGAGCCGTGCCGTCGGTCCGGGTCCCGCCGGGGCCGGGGCCGGGCCGGCGCGATGCCGCCAGGCAAGGTGCTGCAGCCGGTGCTGAAGATGAAGGTGGACGAGCTGTTCCTGTGCTGGCTGAGCGAGGGCGGCACGCAGGCCATGCTGCGCGACTGCCTGCGGCGCATCCAGGAGCGCGGCGGCGCGGGCGACGGCCCGGACGCGGCCCCCGCCGCCCCCGCTCCCGCCGCCCCCGCCGCGCCCGCCGCCCCCGCCGCAGGCTCTGCGCTGTTGCCCCTCGGCGCCCACGCCCGGAGCGGGCCGCCGCTCGCCCGAGGCACCCGCAGGTCCGCGGGGCCCAGAGTCGTAAGTGACGCGCCCCGCCGCCGGCACACGCGCAGACGCACCCCCGACACACACCCCCGGGCACACGCACCCCCCGACACGCCCACCCGGGCACACGCACCCCCACCCCCGACACGCCCATCCCTCCCCATAGCGGCCCCGTGGGGCAGGGGGTTTCCCCCGCAGCAGTGGCCGGTGGTTTCAAACTGCTGACCTCGGGATGAGCAAGTGTGGATACCACGATGTCACCAGTCATGGTGGCTCTTAGCGGCCCCGTGTTTCTCCCGCAAATCCGTAGTAGCAGCTCTGTGGGGTGTCCCTGCAAACCCAAAGCTCACCGCCCTCGGGTCCCCATGAGGTATCCCTCAGACCGGCCTCCCTGTTCTCCAAAGGAGCCTCTGCTGAGGTCACCAGCCTCGCTGATGGCAGTCCAGCTCTTAACCCCCCTTGCCCCCAGGCCACCCCCTAGAACCCAAAGCAACCCATCCTGTCCATACCCACTCAGCGACAGGACACCCGCGAACCGCCCCATGCCGGTTCTAAACTGCAAAGTGTTACAGCAGCAGTCTACCTCAGTTTACCCCCCTCCCCAGGAACAACTGGGGGGCTCAAATCGCCCAGTCAGAGTGGGTGATGACTCACTGACCCTGCAGGACGGGGTAGAGCTGCCCCAGGGGGTTCTGAGCTTCATAGTAGAAAAGAAACCTTGTCTTTCTCCTGTGGAGCAGCTGGTGGATTTGAACTGCTGGCCTTGCAGTGAGTAACTCAATGGGGAACCCACCAGGGATCCGTAAGGCCCCCTAAATCAAACACACTGTTACCCACAGCGTGGAGGACTGCCCAGCGGCATTTTTCCAAGCCTCATCTTTCTCCCTACGAGCCGAGGGTGGATTTGAACAAGCCACCTTTCAGTTCACAAAGCAGTACTTCACTCACCCCCTTGCTCCCACTCCAAGCACTAAGTACCGGAGACTTTTACCATCGAGGGAAAAGACCCCGTGACAGTGGAAATGTTATCTTGACTCATGCCAGCCCCAAGCGGAGTGCATTGTTAGGGTGTGGTGACACATCTTGAGTTTGAACCCACCGACTACTCCTTGGGAGGAGAATGAGGCTGTCTGCCCCCATAAACGGCTGCAGCCTGGGAAGCCCACTGGGGGGCAGGTCTGCTCTGTCCTGCGGGTTTGCGGTGAGTTCTCTCCCTTTGCTCTGCTCAGCTGTACAGGGTAGCCCAGGGCACACCAGGCTGTTGTCCTGACAGGAGCAGGTGCCTGGTGTGCCCCCACCCTGGTTAGCCGCCGAGCGCTTAACAGTTGTGCCACTAGGGGCCCTGAGTGTTGACAGTCTGAGGATTCCCAACCCAAGTGGGCCAGTCCCCACTGGGAATGAGATGTGTTGGATCATCTAGAGCTCATTGGATCCTGTGGCTGGTCAGGTGACTGACTGGTCAGGTGAGAAGCTGGCGGAGTTGGTTGAGTGACTGGTCAGGTGAGAAGCTGGCGGAGTTGGTTGAGTGACTGGTCAGGTGAGAAGCTGGCGGAGTTGGTTGAGTGACTGGTTTAGTGAGAGTTGCTATGTAATTGCATACTGGTTCTGGGATTAACCACCATGTTTTAATTATGTTCAACTTGTAACAGTGGAAATACATCCTGCCGATCAGGTATTTACATTACGATTCATAACTAGCATCAAGACATTTTATGGTGGGGGGGCGGGCGGGTCACCACAACACGAGGAACTGTATTAAAAGGTCACGGCGTTGGGAAGGTGAAGAACCACTGATCTGATCTCTGGACAGGTGCCCAGGGGGCTTCCTGGGCCCAGGGGAGGTAGTTAGCCCCGACTTCCGGGCTGTGTGCCCCTGAGAAGCTGCAGAGTGATCGTTGTGTCTCCTGGGGACCCGCCTCGCCTCCCTGTGGACGGTGGGTGGTTCTCACCTGGCCTTCTGGTGGTGAACCCTGAGCCTGGTAGCAGTGGCATGAGTAGGGCCCCTGTGCCTGGTGCCCACAGCACCTGTCGGCTGGAACCCCGAGCATGTTTGGTTGGGTGCCGGCTTTGGAGCGGGCATCTAATGAGTGGCTCCCAGTGGGTGATCGAGCCTGTCCACAGCGGACTTGGCCCACGGCCCACTGCAGCCGTAGAGCGCCACTCCTCCGTGTCCCCTCTGAGGGGCGGCCCATGGGCGGAGGGGTGGCTCCTGACTTGAGGGCGCTCATCCCGGGTATCTGAGGGCGTCCAGTGCGCCTGCAGGAGGCCCCTGGCCGTTGCTGTGTGGGCTGCTTGCTGCTCCCACCTTGGCCCCCATCAAGGGCTGTCTCCCTGCTGTTGTTCCTCTAAGCCTGTTACTGAGAGCTGTGGGGGTGTCCTGAGGGTCACACACATGCCGGCCCGTGTCACGCCTGCATCCCAGCCTGTCTTCTTTGACCTTGCGTGGTGACGTGGGACCCACAGTCCCTTTTGCTTCGAAGAGGTGATGTCTGCGCTTTCCTGCCCGCCTGGCTCAGCCTGCTTGTTGTGTCGCCACTCGTCCACGCCCACGCCTGCCCGTGTGTGACGACCCGTCCTTGTCCCTCAGGAACTGCACTGGGTGCTGTGTGTGCGTGTGTGAGAGAGTGTGTGTGTGTGTTAGTGTGTGTGTGTGTGTGTGTGAGTGCGTGTGTGTGTTAGTGTGTGAGTGTGTGTGTGTGGCGGGGTTGGGAAGGCGTCCTGTGAAGGGCCTCGGGGACACTCGCTGTGGAGGCTGTCCTGGGGGGGTGGGGGGGCGCCTGCACCCCGAGTCTCCGCGGGGCCGTGTGAGTGTGCGATGCACGTGTGTGGTGCGCGCGCCCGAGTGACCGCCCCGCCCGCCCGCGCGGGCCTCCTTGGGGCGTCCACGTCAGGGCATCGCTATGCGGAGGGCGGGCAGCTCCCCCTGGGGCGCAGCGGCGGGCGGGCGGGCGGGCGGCCCTGGGAAGGAGCAGTGCGGGCGCGGAGCGAGGGAGCGAGGGAGGGAAGGAGGGAGCCAGCGAGCGAGTCCCGCCGCGTCTGTCCGCCTGTCCGCCCGCCCGCGTCTGTCCGCCCGCGTCTGTCCGTCGGCCCGGCCATGGGCGCGCAGCTGCCCGCCGGAGGCGCGCGGCCCGGCGCCCGGCCCCGCGGAGGCCCCCCGGCCCAGGCCGCCCCCCGCGCCCGCTGAGCCCCGCGGAGCCCCGCGCCCCGCGCCAGCATGCGGCTGCGGCAGCCCCCCGACGGGCGGCGCCCGGGCCCCGACGTGCGCCAGGAGCTGGCCCTGCTGGCCCGCGGCTGCGACTTCGTGCTGCCCTCGCGCTTCAAGAAGCGGCTGAAGGCCTTCCAGCAGGTCCAGGTGCGCCCGGGCGGAAACGGGGGGCGCGTCCACGCAGCGAGGTGCGCGGCGGGGGGGGCACGAGCCCCGGGGAAGGGGGACATTTCCGCGGGTCTGCGCGGAGGCGGGGCGTCCAGAGAGGGCCCTGTTCCCTGCGGGGTCCGTGCAGGGTCTCTGCCGGGTCCCCGCAGTCAGGCTTGCTCGGGACTCAGCCAGGTGGGCGCGGGGGGTGTGGGCGCGAGTGTGTAACTCATCACGGCGTGTGTGAGCGTGCGAGTGCACGTGTGTGAGCGTGTGGAAGTCATGGTGTGAGTGTAACTCATCACGGCGTGTGTGAGCGTGCGAGTGCACGTGTGTGAGCGTGTGTAAGTCACGGCGTGAGTGCGTAACTCATCACGGCGTGTGTGTGCGTGTGAGCGTGCGAGTGCACGTGTGTGAGCGTGTGTAGGTCACGGCGTGAGTGTGCGTGTGTCGCACAGGCCCCGTGCGTCGGGATCGCCGCGCTGGGATCTGGCAGCTGCTTCGGCCCTTTCCCGAAGCGAAGCCGATGCAAACAGTTTTCCTAGGTTGCTCTCAGCCCTCCTGCGCGCCGTCCTCCCCCCGGCGTGCCGGGTGCTCCGTGGGGAGGAGGACCATGTGTCCACCGCGGGAACTGCCCGCCCAGCTGGCTGACCTGCTGGAGGGTGGCGCGCGTGTGTGGTGCCCGCTCCTCGGGCTCGTGACCATGTGAACCCTGTGGTCGGCCCACGTCCTGGGTGCCCTCCGGGCCCAGCCCGAGGCAGGAGCCCAGTGGATTCCGAACATCCGCTCCTGTTGGTGACCAGGAGGGGAGCAAGGAGGGGCTTCCGGTCCGAGCAGCCCCAGCCCCCGGGCACGGGCGGGCAGTGAGGCCTGAGTGAGCGGGGCTTCCAGGGCCCTTTCCTGGATGGGACCCCAGCAGAGCCCCACTGTGTGCACGGAGGGGGCGTCCCAGCCAGCCTCTGGCAGCGAGACCCCCGCCTGTGGGAGGGTGCGGGGTGCGCGGGGCAGGTGACTTCTCCAGCTGCTGCTCCTAGGAGCCGTCTGAGGTGGTGTGTGGAGAGCGAGCACCCTCCCCCCCATAGCGTTACGCGTGGGCAGCGGCCTGTTGGGTGCCCACCCCCCTTCCCCGCTGCCGCGGAAGTGTGAGGTCCCACGTCTGGGATGACAGCACCACAGTAAGGGGGTCCCACATGTTATCACCCCGGCGCACTGGGCGGCTTCCGTCCTGGGAACCTGGGGGACCCTGGTCTGGGGGGGTCCATTTCTCGCCCTCCCCGTGCTGCCTGTCCCCACGGGGCGACCACCTGAGGTGCCCTCTGAGGGTCGTATCAGCCTGGGTCTGGGCAGCAGAGTGACCACTGTCCGCAAGACTGGACCGCCCAAGCTGGGTCCTGCAATCCCTGGTGCCTGTCCCCGCATCCCCTGGCCTGTGGGTCCCCTGTGGCCTCCCTCACAGATCAGTCTCCCTGCTGGGTGGAGCAGGGCTCACGTGCCGAGTTTTACCTCGGTCCGTCCGCTTGTCTGTGTGTCCCACCTCTGCCCTTGGGTCTGTCCATCCCATCCTGCCCCGTAGTCTGGCTATCTGGTGGGGGCTGAGGGCTGAGCCCTGCCCTCTCACCCCCCTCAGCTCTGCACCTTGCTGGACGCCCCTCCCCCGGTGTGGGACGAGTGGTATGGCCAGCCTCCAGGACACGCTCACCGCCCTGTGCCCAGTGCCCAGTGTGCGGAGCCCCCACAGCCCGGCCTCAGCCCCGCATCCCTGCAGGCTTCTTTCTGTCTAGGCCCCCTGAAGCCCCCTCTAGGCCAGGACCCCTCTCACCACCAGCTGCCCCTCACCCCACCTCAGTGCCTGTCCTGTCAGCCTCCACTGAGACTCCCTAACAAAAGGGGTGGGGTCCACAGACCTACGCCCTACCTCCCAACAGCCCTCTCTGGTCAGTGGGCAGGTGGAGGGGGGCACAGAGCTCACTGTGAGCCCACCCTCACCCTCCCTAACCTACAGCCCCTCTGCCAGATAGGCTGGGAGGAAGCCCAGCATTCCCACTCGGAGCCCCCCGGGCAGCAGCGGTCAGCTCTGGGCAGGGGGACCCTTCCTGCCCCACAGGGCCCCGTGACACTCATGGTTACCTTCCAGTAGGGTTGCAACCCCGACACCCCAGACTCTGCAGGGTGCAGGTGGACAGAGGCCCCTACGCCAGGCAGGAGCACCCACATGGCCTGCTGTGGACATCTGGCGCGAGAGTGTGCGTGTGCGTGCGAGCCTGCACCTGTCTGTCCATTCCTCTGTCTGGACTCGGCTGGGTTCCTGCTGGTGTGTGCTGCGTGCCCCAGTGCATGGGACACCCCCCTCCCTGCGTGCCGTGGCGTGGCGTGGCGTGGCGTGGCTAGGCGTGATGCGTGCCCCTTAGGTGTTGTATCCTCAGGCCATTCTGCCCCCACAGATGCCCAAGGCGGGCTTGAACCTCCTATGTCTGGGTGAACTGCCTTAACCCTTGCAATACCAAGGCGCCTGGTAGATTTACCTCTGCCCTCAGTCACCGAGACCTGTGGTCCACGGAAGAGGGCACCCCTGTGTCCTTCCGAGCCTGCGGCCGGGACTCAGAGACGAGCTCCTGGCGTGCAGGGGTCAGGATGCCCCGTGAGCCCGTGGTGCAGGCACTGAGCTCCGTTTTCCTGCACACAGTGGCCGGGCTGACCTGCACGGCCTCCTCCCCAGCCTGCGCTGGGCCTGGCTGACCCACATAGGCTCCCTGTGGCTTGTGCTGGGCCTGGCTGACCCGCAAGGGCCCAGCTGACCGGCACGGGCTCCCACTGGGCTGCCGCCCCCAGCTGGGCCTGCAGGTGTCGTAGAGCATGTTCTGTCCCCCTCCCCCTGGCAGCTGTGGTGCAGGCACCGCAGCTATTTCTATTTCTGTCCTGGTCACACGGGTCACCAGGCGCCGCTGCCCTTGTTTGCGGCTGTTTGGGCCGCCCAGAGACTGGTTACCAGGGCGGCGGGTGAGCCGGAGAGGCTGTGCGGGCGTCACATGCCCGCTCCTCTGCCCGTCCACCGGCGGAGGTGCCGTTAGCAGGCTGAGAGGCGGGGGCCCGGCCCACGCAGACGAGCGGAAGGAGGGCTGTGTGCCTGGGGCAGCAGCTGTCTGGTCCCTGTGGAGCACCTCTGCGCTGACTCCCCTGGGGACACCCACGTCGTCGGAAGTGATTCCCCGGCCACCGTGACTGGCTCCGTGGGCCCCCACTTCCCTCGCGGGGGCGGGGTGACCCTTTAATCTCTGCCCCGTCGCTCACCTCCTGAAAGGGCCCTTTCTCCTTCCTGCGCCCCACCCCGTCCCCCACTCAGATGAAGGTGTCGGCCTTGCTGTGGTCTGATTTCTGCCTGTTTTAATGTCACGGTTTATCCATTAATCCTTTTGGGGCGACGAATCCCCTTTGGTTTATTTTTGCCGTCTGATTTTGTTTGCCCTGGCCTGTGCTGCTGACAGCCTGCGTGTGGCGTGTATGTAGACACACGCACACACATGCACACGTACGTGACGCCCTTCCTTCCTTCGTTGGTCACTCCGGACCGCTGGCTCTCGGCACCTCTGCAGCCCCCTGTGCTGCGGCTGGAAGACCGCCTGGCTCTCCACCACCTGGCTCTGACTTCATGGTCCCTGTCAGCCATCCTGCGAGGGGAGGGGCCTCTTTCTCTCTGGCCCCCACCTCACCACCAGGGGGTCCTTTGCTAGAGACGGGGCTTCTCTGACCTGCCATGGTGGCCCCCCCCGCCAAAGACCCTGCATGCGGTTGTCTGTGCCGTCTCACACGCAGGGCCGTGGCTGCACCACAAGGACACACGCAGGTGTGAACGGTGTGTCCTGTGCACGCAGGTGTGAACGGTGGTGTGCAGGGTCTGACACGCAGGCCTGCGTAGGTGCTCTGGAGATGGGAGGGCACAGGTGTGCAGGAGAGCCTGAATGCAGAAGACTGCAGGTGGCAAGGAATGTGCAGACCTGACCTGTGTGCAGAGTCCCCGTGTGGGGTCAGCCTCCGCGAGTCCCTTCCGACTGTGCCCCAGGGAGGGAGGGCAGCGGTCCTGGGTGGACATCTTCACTGGGGTCGGGCCCTGAGTGCTGCCATGGGAAAGCCTCGGCCGGTCTCGCCCTGTGCCTGTCCCCACCCTCCCCTCCCTGTGTCAGTCTTCGAGGGCCTGCCACACTCAGGTGCCCCCTGGCCCTGGCTGACAGCCCCCTGCCGGCACGATGGGCCTTTGTCATGTCTGAAGCGCAGTACGTGTCCCCCTCAAATCAGACCCAAGATCTGGGGGTCCCCAGATTGGCGCCAGGCCGCCCTGTGGAAGCCCCCTTAGTGCTGGCTGTGCGTCCTGGGGAGCCGACACGAACCGTCCCTCAGAGCAAACGAGCCCCACCCGTCTTACTCGCTCCAGGTCCAGGCTGCGCGTAAGGAAGAGCCGCTGCCCCCAGCGTCCAGGCAGAGCATCCCAGCCTTCTACTTCCCTCGAGGACGTCCCCAGGGAGGGGGCCATGTGGACGCTGTCATCGCCCGAGTGGAGGCCGCCTTCACCCAGTTCCCCAACGAGCGGGCCACCCTGGAGGACATGGGTCAGGTGGCCAAGGTAGGCAGCTGTGCACGTGCTCCCGGCCTCTGCCGTCCCTGACCCGGGCTCGCCACCTGAGGCTCCGGAGCTGAACGTGGGGAGGCCTGTACCAGGCGGCTGAAGGCCAAGAAGGGACAATGGACAGAGAGAGCCCTGGGGTCCTGGTCCTGCCACCACAAGAATCCCCAGGGTCTGTGTCCGCTCTCTTCCCTGTAATGCCCCGACCGCCATTCGGCACCCTCCCTGCCCCACCGGGGACACCAAGTGCAGGCTCTCGGCTGTCGTCACACACCAGCATCACATCCTCTTCTGGAAGCACGGTTCCGCTCACGGAGTAACTCCTTACGTGTCCATGTAGACTTCACAGCCCGTGTCACTCGGTAGCCGTGCTCACGACACCGTGTCATGTAGTGACACGGCACCATGTCACGTACTAACAGCACCGTGTCACGTAGTAACACGTCACATAGTAATGGCATCGTGTCATGTCGTAACAGCACCGTGTCACGTAGTAACACGGCACCTACTAACACGGCACTGCGTCACGTAGTAACACGGCACCGTGTCACGTACTAACACGTGTCACGTAGTAACACGGCACCTAGTAACACAGCACTGTGTCACGTAGTAACAGCACCATGTCATGTGTTAATGGCACCATGTCACGTAGTAACAGCACCGTATCATGTAGTAACACACCACATAGTAATGGCACCGTGTCACGTCGTAACACGGCACTTAGTAACACGGCGCCATGTCACGCAGTACCAGCACTGTGTCACGTAGTAACACGGCACCTAGTAATGACACCATGTCACATCGTAACACGGCACCGTGTCACGTAGTAACAGCACTGTATCATGTAGTAACACGCCACATAGTAATAGCACCATGTCACGTCGTAACACGGCACCATGTCACACAGTACCAGCACCGTGTCATGTGGCGACACTGCATCGCCTCCTGGAGCGACAGCACCGTGTGTCCCCCAGTGGGAGTCGACTGCACCCTTGGGCACACCATTTCAGCCTGGTGAGGGGTGCAGCCCTGCCACCGTCCGCCCTCCACCTGTGATGGAGATGGGCCGCGAGTCTCCCAGCCCTGGGTCTCCCAGAGGAGCCCTGGCCGTGCCCAGGTTCAGACACTCAGCTGCTCCCCCCAGGGTTTGCCTTCCGGGGAAGGAAGACGAGGCTGTGTGGGGGCTCTGCTCTGTCCAGCAGGGCTGCCGAGAGCTTGGATGGCCGTGAGCCAGATTTCTGGTTTGGGTCCTGGTGAGGGTGGGCGTCTTCAGAATGCAGGTGCCGGACACCCCGCGAGCCTGCGTCCCTGGGGCTTAGCTGCCAGCCCTGCGGGAGGGCTTCTCCCTCCGTGGGCTCTGGGAGACCCTCCACTTTGGTTCGCCCTTGTCTAGGCCAAGGCCACCCCTCAGCGGCCCCTGTCTCCCCATTGCTCCATTCAGGGGTCCCCGAGGTGCTTGCTCCAGTGCCGCTAGCTCTGACGAACACCTCGCCACCACACGGCTTGTGCTTGGGAGGGGGGCGGGGGGGGGTCTCTGCCTTCTTCAAAACCCCCGAGCCTGGGAGGTGGGGTGAGTTCTTCAAGGAATGGAATGCAAAAGCCCTGCTCTGACCTGCGAACCCCAGTTCTAACCACACGGGAGCACCCTTCCCCAACACGTGTGGCGCTCCCGGCCTGTCTGTCCACAGCGGTGCTCGTTCTCGCTGGATTGTCCCTGTTTGGTGGCTGACGGGCAGGAGACGGCCTAGCTCAGCCCCACGGGGTGACCGCATGCCTTCCGTTGGTTGACGGTGAGAGGCAGGATCTCGGAGCCCCAGGACGGGGCCTGGGGGTAGGAGCAGTGCTTCTGAGCAGGGACACGAGGTTCCGTCCCACGGCTCAGCCTGCAGGCGTGACATGAACTTTGGATGTTGAGGCGGCAGCCTGACTGCAGCAGGAGCAGCAGTGGACGCGCCCCTTTGTGCGTGGGGCCAGAGCTCAGAGGTTGAAGGGGAGAACGGACACAGACCCCCCCTTTCTGCCCCATTGCAGGCCTGTGGCTGTCCGCTCTACTGGAAGGGCCCCCTGTTCTACGGCGCCGGGGGAGAGCGCACGGGGTCTGTCTCCGTGCACAAGTTCATCGCCATGTGGAGGAAGTGAGTCCTGCCCTGGGTGGGGGCGGAGCGGGGTCAGAGGTCCTGCGGGGGCGCTCGCTCAGGCGGTGGACACTGCGCATACGACGTGTGCACCAAGGACTGAGGATGGGGGACTTGTGGGCACCTGCTGGTCTGCACAGGTGATGGTGTGGACACTCAGACATGACGTGGACAGCACTGGACCAGAGGGTGTACTGTGCTTGCATGCCTGTGGGGGCTCAGACGGGTGGATGAGTGACCACTGTGCAGGTGTGTGAGCGGGTGGACGTGAGACTGTGCAGGTGTGTGAGCGGGTGCACGTGAGACTGCAGGTGTGTGAACAGGTGGACGTGAGACTGTGCAGGTGTGTGAGCGGGTGGACGTGAGACTGCAGGTGTTTGAGCAGGTGGACTTGAGACTGCAGGTGTATGAGCAGGTGGACGTGAGACTGTGCAGGTGTGTGAGCGGGTGGACGTGAGACTGTGCAGGTGTGTGAGCGGGTGGACGTGAGACTGTGCAGGTGTGTGAGCGGGTGGACGTGAGACTGCAGGTGTTTGAGCGGGTGGACGTGAGACTGCAGGTGTGTGAACAGGTGGACGTGAGACCGCAGGTGTGTGAGCGGGTGGACGTGAGACCGCAGGTGTGTGAGCGGGTGGACGTGAGACTGCAGGTGTGTGAACAGGTGGACGTGAGACTGCAGGTGTGTGAGCGGGTGGATGTGAGACTGCAGGTGTGTGAGCGGGTGGACGTGAGACTGTGCAGGTGTGTGAGCGGGTGGATGTGTGACTGCAGGTGTGTGAGCGGGTGGACGTGAGACTGTGCAGGTGTGTGAGCTGGTGGACGTGAGACTGCAGGTGTTTGAGCAGGTGGACTTGAGACTGCAGGTGTATGAGCAGGTGGACGTGAGACTGCAGGTGTGTGAACAGGTGGACGTGAGACCGCAGGTGTGTGAGCGGGTGGACGTGAGACTGCAGGTGTGTGAACAGGTGGACGTGAGACTGCAGGTGTGTGAGCGGGTGGACGTGAGACTGTGCAGGTGTGTGAGCGGGTAGACGTGAGACTGCAGGTGTGTGAGCGGGTGGACGTGAGACTGTGCAGGTGTGTGAGCAAGTGGACGTGAGACTGCAGGTGTGTGAACAGGTGGACGTGAGACTGTGCAGGTGTGTGAACAGGTGGACGTGAGACTGTGCAGGTGTGTGAGCGGGTGGATGTGAGACTGCAGGTGTGTGAGTGGGTGGACGTGAGACTGCAGGTGTGTGAGCAGGTGTGTGAACAGTTGGACGTGAACTGTGCAGGTGTGTGAGGGGGTGGACTTGAGACTGCAGGTGTGTGAACAGGTGGATGTGAGACTGCAGGTGTGTGAGCAGGTGGACGTGAGACTGTGCAGGTGTGTGAACAGGTGGACGTGAGACTGCAGGTGTGTGAACAGGTAGACGAGTGACCACTGTGCAGGTGTGTGAGCAGGTGGACGTGAGACTGTGCAGGTGTGTGAGCGGGTGGACGTGAGACTGTGCAGGTGTGTGAACAGGTGGACGTGAGACTGCAGGTGTGTGAGCGGGTGGATGTGAGACTGCAGGTGTGTGAGCGGGTGGACGTGAGACTGTGCAGGTGTGTGAGCAGTTGGATGTGAGCCTGTGCAGGTGTGTGAGCAGGTGGACGTGAGACTGTGCAGGTGTGTGAACAGGTGGACGTGAGACTGTGCAGGTGTGTGAGCAGGTGGACGTGAGACTGTGCAGTTGTGTGAGCGGGTGGACGTGAGACTGTGCAGGTGTGTGAACAGGTGGACGTGAGACTGTGCAGGTGTGTGAGCGGGTGGACGTGAGACTTTGCAGGTGTGTGAGCGGGTGGACGTGAGACTGCAGGTGTGTGAGCAGGTGGACGTGAGACTGTGCAGGTGTGTGAACAGGTGGACGAGTGACCACTGTGCAGGTGTGTGAGCAGGTGGACGTGAGACTGTGCAGGTGTGTGAGCAGGTGGACGTGAGACTGCAGGTGTGTGAGCGGTTGGACGTGAGCCTGTGCAGGTGTGTGAGCGGGTGGATGTGAGACTGTGCAGGTGTGTGAGCAGGTGTACGTGAGACTGCACGTGTGTGAACAGGTGGATGCTTGACCACTGTGCCGGTGTGTGAGCAGGTGGACGTGAGACTGTAGGTGTGTGAACAGGTGGAGCTGCGGGCGGGCTCAGGTAGGTCCTCTCACATGGAGTCCTCTCTACCGTGAACACTTCTGACAGCCAAGGTAGCAGGCGGCACGTGCAGGTGCCCGTGTCCTGTCCAGATGGCCAGGGCCACTCTCCCCCTGCGCCCACGGGGAGTGGGCCGCGGCCCTCCCTCCAGCACTGCGCAGTGCACTCGAGTCAGGCCACGCCCCTGCCCGCAGAGTCCTGCAGGGCTGTCATGATGATGCCGCCAAGTTCGTGCACCTGCTCAGGAGCCCCGGGAGCAACCACCTGGTGCAGGAGGACTTCCTGCCCCTCCTCCAGGTGAGCCGGACACTGGCCTGGGGGGCTGTGTGCACCCTGCGGATGCTGATGCCACGGTGCTCCATACCCTCCCCGGGAACGCTAGACACTAGGGCCTGGGGTGTTTCGGACCCTCCCTTCCATTACCTGGGTCACCCGTCTATGGCCATTCCCGCAAGTGTCCAGTCTCCCCCACGGCCCCCAGTGTCCGGTCATCTCAGCCTGTGGGAGTGACCCTTCGGCACAGAACCCCAGTGTTTGGTGTTGGGGTCACGCAGGCCCCATATGCTGGACACTTGTCCCCCTCCCCCCTCGAGCAGGACATCGTGAACACACACCCTGGCCTGTCCTTCCTGAAGGAGGCGAGTGAGTTCCACTCTCGGTACATCACCACTGTGAGTATCGTGCCGAGGGGCTCCGCCCTGGGAGTCTGTGGGGCCCCTTAGGTCCGTGAGCACCCAGGACGACAGTCCTCTCCCAGTGGGCCCCATGTGGGGGCTCCCCCAGCCCTGGCCGTGTCTGGTCTCTCCAGGGTGCATGGCCTCACGAAGCACCCCCCCCCCCTCAGGTCATCCAGCGGATCTTCTACACAGTGAACCGGTCTTGGTCCGGGCGCATCACCTGCACGGAGCTGAGGAAGAGCTCCTTCCTGCAGGTTCGCGGACGGGTGGGGGTTGGGGGGTGTCATTTGTGTGGAAGCCACCACACCTGGGGGGGAGTGTCGGGATTTCTCGGTCACGTGAAAGACCCCGCCCTGCTGCGCCCTCGTGCCGCTCACCCCGTGCGTCCCCCGCACCCCCAGAACGTCTCCCTGCTGGAGGAGGAGGCGGACATCAACCAGCTGACGGAGTTCTTCTCCTACGAGCACTTCTACGTCATCTACTGCAAGTTCTGGGAGATCGACACGGACCACGACCTGCTCATCGACGCCGACGACCTGGCCCGCCACAACGACCACGGTGCGGGGCCGCGGGGGGCGGGCTGGGCCCCTCTGGACACACCTCCAACCTGATTGGCTGGCGCGGCCCCCTAGCCCCCACTCCCAGCACTCGTGCCTGCGCGTACCCGCGCCCGTGCGCGTGCCCAGGTACTCACCCGTACGCGGGCGCTCAGCCCCCCTGGTCCCTGTGCCCCAGGACACCCCGGACCCCGCCCATTAACCCCAGGCCTCCTCCGGCTGGAGTTCAGGCTCCGCCCATTCCCCCACCCGCACCCCGGCTGGAAATGCCCCTCCAGGCCGTTCTCGGGGCTCACAGCCGCTGTTACCTCGCAGCCATATCCACGAGGATGGTGGAACGCATCTTCTCGGGGGCGGTGACCAGGTGTGTACCCCACGCTGACCGCCAGCTCTGAGGCCCGCAGTTGCGCTGCCGCCCGCTATGAGCCAGTCGCGGCCCGAGACTCAGGGGTGTGTCCCTGTGGTCAGACGGCGTGTCTCCTGGGGTCAGCGTGCCCTGTGGTCAAGCCGGGTGGCTTGTGGTGGACGAGGGCAGGTGGGGACCAGGCGACTGGGGCTCGTGGGTGCGGAGCTGCCCCGCCTGATGCGCCCTCGCCCTCCCGCGGGCGCAGGGGCAGGAAGGTGCAGAAGGAGGGTAGGATCAGCTATGCCGACTTCGTCTGGTTCCTGCTGTCCGAGGAGGACAAGAAGACCCCCACCAGGTGCGGGCCGGGCCGGCGTGCGTGATGCTGCGGGGGCGGGGCCAGCATGCATGACCCTGCAGGGCGGGGCGCCCGCTGGTGCCAGGGCACCGGGAGTGGTGTCTACCTGACGTGTGCGCGTGCCCCTGAGCGGTGGCGTCCAGGTGACAGCCGACCCGCCCCGGCCGCCAGCATCGAGTACTGGTTCCGCTGCATGGACCTGGACGGGGACGGCGTGCTGTCCATGTACGAGCTGGAGTATTTCTACGAGGAGCAGTGCCGCCGCCTGGACAACATGGCCATTGAGGCCCTGCCCTTCCAGGACTGCCTCTGCCAGATGCTCGACCTGGTCCAGCCCCAGAGCGAAGGTGGGCGGGGCCCGGCCCTGAGAGCGTGCCTGGGCGGGGCCTGGATCAGAGCGTGCCTGGGGCGGGGCCTGGCCCTGAGAGCGTGCCTGGGGCGGGGCCTGGCCCTGAGAGCGTGCCTGGGCGGGGCCTGGATCAGAGCGTGCCTGGGGCGGGGCCTGGCCCTGAGAGCGTGCCTGGGGCGGGGCCTGGCCCTGAGAGCGTGCCTGGGCGGGGCCTGGATCAGAGCGTGCCTGGGGCGGGGCCTGGCCCTGAGAGCGTGCCTGGGCGGGGCCTGGATCAGAGCGTGCCTGGGGCGGGGCCTGGCCCTGAGAGCATGCATGGGGCGGGGCCTGAATCAGAGCGTGTGCCTGGGGCGGGGCCTGGGTCAGAGCCTGTGCCTGGGGCGGGGCCTGAATCAGAGCGTGTGCCTGGGGCGGGGCCTGGCCCTGAGAGCGTGCCTGGGGGGTCCTGAATCAGAGTGTGTGCCTGGGGTGGGGCCGGCCCTGAGAGCGTGCCTGGGGCGGGGCCTGGGTCAGAGCGTATGCCTGGGGCGGGGCCTGGCCCTGAGAGCGTGTATGGGGCGGGGCCTGTATCAGAGTGTGCATGGGGCGGTGCCTGGCCCTGAGAGCGTGCCTGGGGCGGGGCCTGTATCAGAGTGTGTGCTTGGGGTGGGGCCTGGCCCTGAGAGCGTGCCTGGGGCGGGGCCTGTATCAGAGCGTGCCTGGGGGGGGCCTGAATCAGAGTGTGTGCTTGGGGTGGGGCCTGGCCCTGAGAGTGTGCCTGGGGCGGGGCCTGGCCCTGAGAGCCTGTATGGGGCGGGGCCTGTATCAGAGCGTGCATGGGGCGGGGCCTGGCCCTGAGAGCGTGCCTGGGGCGGGGCCTGGCCCTGAGAGTGTGCATTGGGCGGGGCCTGTCTGCGAGAGTGCATGGGGCGGGGCCTGGCTCACAGAGTAGGTGGGGGTGGCGGGTGGGCAGCTACATGGGACCTCGAATCCTCCACCTGCCGGTGCGTTGGTCAGCCAGCAACCTTCAGCTCCGGCGCCCCTCCCTCTCCCCAGGGAAGATCACCCTGCAGGACCTAAAGAGGTGCAAGATGGCGGGCGTGTTCTTCGACACCTTCTTCAACGTGGAGAAGTACCTGGACCGCGAGCAGAAGGAGCAGGTGTCGCTCTTCAGGGTGCGTGCCCGCAGAGCGAGCGTGGACGGCGGGGTGCCTGGGGCGGGTCCGGCGGGGCGCTGAGTGGCCCTCTGTCTGTCTGTCTGTCTCTCTCTCTCTTGCAGGACGGGGAGGGGGGCGGCCCCGAGGGCTCTGACTGGGAGCGCTACGCCGCCGAGGAGTACGACCTCCTGGTGGCCGAGGAGGCCGCGGGGGACCCCTGGAACGACGGGTAAGAAGGGCTCCGCCCACGGCGGCCGTTGTGCGGGCCTCATGCAGACGGGGTCTGCCCACTGGGAGGACCTACCACCCTGAGGCTGCGCTGAGGCCGGAGGCGCAAGACCCCGAAGCGGTTCCCCCTCCCCGCGCTGGGCTGGAAGTAGCCGGAAGCCCGCAGCAGCTTTATGGGGTGTGGAGGCCCCTGGAGCGGGCCCCAGTCCCCACGCTCGGGTGGCATCTCTGCGGAACCTCGTTTCGCTGGCCCCTGGCCCCCGCCGGGACTCGTGAAGTCAGAGGTTTGAGGCGTGCACGTGTAGACGACGGCTGTGCGTCAAGGGCCTGGGGACAGTGGCGCCCAGAGCTGCGGGTTGTCCTGGCAGTGGGGCCTGGGGTGGGTGCTGGACGGGGCCCCGCCCCTCGGCTACTAGGTCAAGGCCCCGCCCCTCGGCTACTTGGTCAAGGCCCCGCCCCTCGGCTACTCGGTCAAGGCTCCGCCCCTCGCAGCCTCTCAAAGCCCCGCCCCTCGGCTACTAGGTCAAGGCCCCGCCCCTCAGCTACTAGGGCAAGGCCCCGCCCCTCGCAGCCTCTCAAGGCCCGCCCCTCGGCTACTAGGGCAAGGCCCCGCCCCTCAGCTACTCGGTCAAGGCCCCGCCCCTCGCAGCCTCTCAAGGCCCCGCCCCTCAGCTACTCGGTCAAGGCCCCGCCCCTCATGGCCTCTCTGCCGCAGGTACGAGCCTGAGCTCAGCCCCGTGGATCCCAAGCTGCGGCCGCAGCTGGACGTCAGGCCCTTCCTGGAGGCGCCGGCTGCGCTGGGCGCCGTGGACCTGTACGAATACGAGGCGGAGGACAGCCCACAGCTGCTGTGACCGTGGGGGGAGGCCCGGGCGGCTGGGGGCTCCGTGGAACCCCCCCATCCCCGGCCGGCCGCTGGACACAGACCGCGCTTTCTTGCGGTCTTTAAAGGAACGACGTGCGTTTGTATGGATGATAAATTTTTATTTATTCAGCGCTGAGCGCCCAGCTGGTCTTTATTATGTGGATCCGTGCGCACGGTGACTGCGTGAGCTGCTTCTCCGTGCCGTCCCCGTCCCCCTGTCCCCCCGTCCCCACCGCTGCCCTCAGTACGGTCAGTGACCCAGGACGGCCGTGGTCAGCTCAGTGACACGAGTCTGCGCCCAGGCCTGTGCGCCCTGTGGTGGGAGCCAGGGTCAGTCCTGCGTGTCCCCTGAGTAACCGGGTCCTAGCACACGGATCCTGGTTCCTTCTCTGCGGGGCCGTCCCCAGGAGTCAGACCCTCCTCCGAGGGCCAGGGCCCACCCCACGGGAAGGACACGGGCGGGCATCTTGGCCAAACCACGGTCCCAGGCGTTCAGCCGCCATCAGCACCAGGACCCACAGTCGCCGCCCCCCCTGCAGGCGGACCCTGCCCCAGACCCCGAGTGGGTACCCCCAGTGCAGCTTCACCCCGAGGCTGAGGGGGTGTCCACCACCTGGCCAGGAGGAGCAACCCAACCCTGTCACCCCTAACGCCCACACCACCCTGACCTCTGTCCCCGCACCTGGCTGCGTCACCCTACCCTGACCACCGCCCGCACACCTGACCACACCATACCTCAACCACATTGCACACAGGTGACCAGGAAGGTGGGTTAGGCGGGCGGGCCTTGGGACTGCACACACAGCCACGGGAACCACCTGGATGTGTGGGCACCTGCCCTGGGCTCCGCCTGCCGGGGCATGGTGTCAGATGGGTGTGGAAGCGGGGACTTCGTGTTCCCGGCATTCCCGAGGGGCCCTGATGGGTATGGGCCGAAGCCACGGGCGGGGACACGGGAGGCAGGCAGGAATGGGGGTGCGCTCACCTACCTCTGATGCGGTTGTTGGGGGTGAGGGTGGGGCGGCTCCGGCCCTCACCTGTCCTGGGCACCCGAAGCTGGACACAGGCGCATAGTTGGCTCTTCAGGAGCTGTGTTCAACCGGCCAGGATGTCAGCCCCCAAGGGGCTGTGTGAGCCCCACACTCAGGGACAGCCTTCCCTGGGCCAAGGCCTGGTAGGAAATAGGGTCGCCTTTATGCTAATGAGGCTGCACCCCATCTGAGGGTTTCTGGAACTCACGCCCTGCGGAGAGCTGCCCGAGAGCGGCAGAAAGACAGGCAGGTGCCAGTCTACAGGGGCACCTGGACACGCCCCCACTGGGACACCAGCCTCCTGGTTCCCGCTCTCAGGCTAAGCCACGCCCCTGCGTTGGGCCCCACCTTCACAGCCCTGACCACGCCCCTCGGTGGCACCAGCTCCTGTTTGACCATCTTTAAAATCCGTATTTGAGAGCCAGGAAAGCACGGTCCTTTCAGAACCAAGCTCCGAGCCCCACCGACTGTGAGCGCCTCCTTACCCTGGTCCAGGGCTCACTGTGAACGGCTCCGTCGTCTCCCTCCAGCGCTCCCGTGTCCGCAGCGCCATCGCTGACACCTGCGCTGTTTGTGACAATGGGCAGGTGCTTGATGGCTCCTCGCTGGATCAGGATCTCTGAAAACCGAGTCCAAACTCACTGCCACGGAGGAGAACTGAGTACAATGGCCCTTTGGGGTTTCGGGGACATTTAGCAAACCTTCATGGGCGCTGACAGCCTCGCCTTTCGTTCACAGAGCAGCTGCGGGGTTCGAACTGCTGACCTTGTGCTGAGTGGCTCATTGTGTGGCCACTACAGACGCCAGAGCAACGGAAAATATTTACAGCACGCTGGGGGATGGGGTGTCGGTGAGCACCCCTGAACTGGACATGTATCTGAGGGGGCTTCAAACACGGTGTGGAGGAAGAGAATTAATACAGTGGGGTTTTCCCACCAACCCCTTGAAGCCCCGCTCATCTTCGGAAGGAAGCTCTGGCGGCGTGTTGGGCTGCTAAGTGCAAGGTCCGCAGTTCAAATCCACCTCCCTCTCCGAGGGAGAAAGACCAGGCTCCAGAGAAAACTGACAGCCTGGGAAACCCACAGGGGCAGTTTTTCCCTGTCCTGCAGGGTCTCTGTGAATCCGAATCGACCTGATGGTGGTGAGACTTCATATTCTAAACAACAAAATCAATTATTTTTAAAAACAGCAGTAAAACTTGGGAAAACCAGGGATAAGAATCCTCGCTAACTCCAGGAACTAACTCAAAAAAGATAGGTTAGAGAAGGGGTGGGCCGGCTGCAGCCTGCCTCCGCTGTGATTTGGCCCCTGGGGTCATGCTGATCAGGAGTCCGCTGTTCCCAGAGCTGAAGATGATGCCGCCAAAACAAGGCTGCGCTGCAGTGACGGGCGCCCGCCAGCGGGTGGCAGCGTTCGCCAGGCTCACACATAGGTGCAGTGCTCCCGGTGGGTCCATGGAGTGTCCACTGACCCAGCTCTGCTGTGCTGACAGCAAGAGAAAGGCACCCGGGAGAGGCCGCTGCCCCCGGCAGCTGCGCTGTCTCTACACTCATGTTAAGGAGTCTGGGGCCTGAGGGAGACTGGTGGAGGGAGATGCAGCCAACTCACCTTCTCCTAACTCAGGTTGCGCCCCCCAATGTCCCGCCTGTAACAACGCCAATTGTCAGGTGCTGCTTGCTGCTTACACTTAAAGGCTGGCTGCCATCAAGACCAATCAGACCACCCCACCCTAAGTACGGCCCCCTCCCTTCTGATAAGGATCATAGATTGCTCAACCCTGGAGAAGAAAGAGCTTGGGGACACCTGAGGTCAAGCCAGCTCAGAGACCACCAAGGTCAAGCTGCCATCTTAACTCCAGAGCCTGCCCATCTAGTTAATCCTAACCCTACCACAGACACCACTAGGTCACACGGCCCTTCCTGAACCAACCAATCACAGGCCAGATTGCAGGCGTGCGCCCAGGCTAAGAGACTAGGAAGAAAGGCCTGGGTAGCTGTGTCTGAGAAATCAGGCTCTGAAACTCCCTCAGGCACAAAGGTCTGATTCGCAGCCCCGTGGGAAAGGGGCAGGAGGGCAGCTTGCTTGTGTGCATGGGGTCCAGCACCGCCTCCTTAGGGCTCCCGGGCAAGGCAGCCCACAGAGAAGATAGGAAGACACGGGGTCTGCCCATTTCGCTGGTCACCCATACGGCAGCCACATCAGCCAGTCCCTACACATCTTACTGTTGCTTATTAAAAAAGGCTCCTCTTGGTATCATTGACCATGATGGCATTTCATTAACATAAACTGCTATTAGTATATCAGCATAAACAAAGGAGACTTCATTCTCCCAAGTGGTGTGTTACAGAATTCCGTGAACTTGAAGGATGGGTGGAGTCTACCTGTCCATCAGGTCGCAGCCAGAAGGTGCTTCCTTGTGGGCGTGGCCTCCTCATAAGGAGGGTCCTGGGAACTTCCCCTCTATCTCTGCCTTCACCTTCCTGTTGATGAGCCAAGTGGAGACCTCCCGGATCCCTGGAGATGCATCCACCGCCATTGGATCCACAAGACTGCACCTGCTTGCCTGTGATCCTGCATTCCGTATCATTACATGTGGCTGTGTGAGTCTCAACACTTGTGGACTTGACCTGGACTGGGCTCGGATGTTTTATTGATGCATAATTGGTTCTTGATATAAAACTCTCACACATGAGTGTCACTGGACTTGTTTCTCTAGTAACCTGGCCTGACGCAAATGGAGAGGCGAGTTTGAAGGGAAAGTAGTTATTCGGTGGGGGCCGAGTTCAAAGCAGGTCTGGGGCATTCATGAAAGGGAAAGCTGACTCCACACGGATGGAGTTTTCCAGACTATGCACCAGTGGCGGGAAGCTCTTCCTGAGCTGCCCTCAGATCTCCCACCTCGGGGCTCCCAGGCGTCCTGAAGGGAGGATGGGTGTCTGGGGGTTTCTGAGGCTTGCTGATCTTCCAAGTTCATTTCGACTCAGTGGCCCCTGTTACAGAGAACTGCCTCACGGTGTGGCCTAGGCTTCCAATCGGATGGCGAGACGTGGTCTCGCGTACTTTGGACATGCTGTTGGGAGAGACCAGCCCCCAGAGAAGGACATCCTGCTTGGTAAAGTGGAGGGGCGGGGAAAAGGAGGAAGGCCCTCAAGGAGCTGGGCAGACAGGCGGCTGCAGCCATGGACTCAAACTTAACGCTGGTGAGGATGGTGCAGCCCCGCCGTGTTTTGTGCTTTTGTCATCAGGTTGCTCTGCGGAGAACCGGCTGGAGGATGTTGATGAGAACAGACTGCCTGTTTTTTTCTCCCACCTTGGGTTCAAGCCGCTGTTGTTTTCCGTTTACAGCGCTTAACCACGGTGCCACTAGGGCTCCAGAAGGGACCAGGGTGGGTGCACAGCTCGTTTTGCGGTCAGGTGCCCTGAGTCCCTTCCCACTCAAGAGACCCCACGTGACACCAGCGTGTCACCTTTAAGGCGGGTGATCACCTGGTCTTGCTTCAGCGGGACTGTTGGACAAAGGACCGTCAGTCAGCGGCCCAGCACTCTGAATGCTGCCCCGCCGGGGCTCCTGGGGTGCTTCCCAGTCGGGAACCCCGGGCAGGGCTCCCAGGTGAGACGCCGCGCCCCGCGCCAGCTTTGCAGGACACGTGACCCGGCGCCGCCAATGGGATGCGGCGGAAGTCCCGCCCCTCAGGCCCGCCCCCTGAGGCCCGCCCCCTGGCGGCCGCGGACGCGGCATGTGGGCCCTCCGCGCCGCCCTCCGCGCGGGGCTCCGGCTCTCTCGCGAGACTCGCGCCCGCCCCGCCGTGAGGCCCGCGACGCCGCCGCCGCCGCCGCCGCCGCCGGGCCCCGTGCGCGCGCTCGCCGCCTTCGGGCCCCGGGCCCCGGGCCCGGCGGGCAGCGGTGACGGAGGATGGGTGCCCCGTGCGGGCGCGCGGAGGGCGGGAGCCCGGGGAGAGGAGCCAGGAGATGCGGACTCGGAAGGAGAGGAGGACGAGGACGAGGAGGAGGAGGAGGCGCTGCTGAGCAGAGAGCCCCTGCTGCCGGCCGGCGCCCAGCGCGTGTGCCTGGTCCACCCGGACATCAAGTGGGGCCCGCGGAAGCCGACGCTGACCCGAGGTGATTGGCGGGGCTCCGGAGGCGGGGCTTCCGGGGCGGGGCTTCCGGGGAGGGGCTCGGGGGCGGGGCTTCTGGGGAGGGGCTCCGGGGCGGGGCTCCGGGGCGGGGCCTCACAGGTAGAGGCGGGGAGGCCTCTGGATGGACCGGGCCCTGGACACTTCGGGTTTCTGGGCGTGGCGACCGGGGGGCGGGCCCTCGGGTTTGTTCCCTGACCCGCCTTGCCTCCCGCCGCAGCCGAGTGGCAGGTGGCTGAGGCCCGGTCTCTGGTGCACACGCTGGACGGCTGGTCGGTGGTGGAGAGCCTGGTGGTGCCCACGAAGACGCCCGACAGCCGGCTGGTGTTTGGCCGAGGCAACTTGGAGCAGCTGACAGGTGCGCTGCAGGGGCTGGAGAAGCGCAGACCGCTCTTCCCTTACCCGCCCCACCCCCACCCCCTCACCCCGCCCACCCGCCCGCAGGCACGCACTTCCAGGATCTTAGGGGCTGTAGCCCACTTGCTGCAGACGGCGAGGTGGGACCTGCTCCATGCACCCGCCGCCCCGAGCAGAGGAATGACTCCCGGTGCAGGTGTGGGGGGCACCAGGCTCACCTGTGACACCCTCTCCGTTAGAGAAGCTCCGGGGCTCCCCAGAAGTCACGTCTGTCTTCCTGAACGTGGAAAGGATGGCTCCCGACACAAAGGTACTCACATGCCTTGGTCTCGAACTGCAGCCACCAGGTGTGATGCAGGTGGGGGCAGAACCCACAGCAGGACGGTGGAGTTGGGGGACGAACAGAGGGATAGCTCCACTTTATCCAGGGCCACCTGTCCAGGTGTGCACTGCCTGTATATGTATTTGTCAGATGTGCACACCTGGCCAGGTGTGACCCGCCTGTGTGTGTCACCTGCTCAGGTGTGTACACCTATTCAGGTGTGCAGATGCATTCTCTGCCTAGATGTGTTTCCAACCAGGTTTGCCATCTGCTCAGGTGTGTACCTGGCCAGGTGTGCATGTCCTCAAGCATGCCCCTTGGATAGGTCTGTTAAATACCCAGGTGCACATCTGCCCAGGAGGTTGGCACGTTCTCAGGTTTGCTCGGTGCCCAGCTGTGCCCTCAGACACTTCCCTCTCTGCCCTCACAGAAGGAGCTGGAAGCTGCCTGGGGCGTTCAGGTGTTTGACCGCTTCACCATTGTGCTGCACATCTTCCGCTGCCACGCCCGCACCAAGGAGGCCCGGCTGCAACTAGCCCTGGCTGAGATCCCCCTGCTCAGGTAGACTCTGGGATTCCCCCTGCACAGATATACTCTTGACATCTCCCTGCACAGGTGGACTCTCAGATCCCCCTGCTCAGGTAGACTCTGGGATTCCCATGCACAGGTAGCCTCTGGGATTCCCATGCTCAGGTAGACTCTGGGATCCCCATGCTCAGGTGGACTCAAAGATCCCCCTGCTCAGGTAGACTCTTGGATTCCCATGCACAGGTAGACTCTGGGATTCCCATGCACAGGTGGACTCTCAGATCCCCCTGCTCAGGTAGACTCTGGGATTCCCATGCACAGGTGGACTCTGGGATTCCCCATGCACAGGTGGACTCTGACACCCCCATGCTCAGGTGGACTCGAAGATCCCCCTGCACAGGTAGACTCTGGGCTTCCCATGCACAGGTAGACTCTGGGATTCCCATGCACAGATAGACTCTGGGATTCCCATGCTCAGGTAAACTCTGGGATCCCCATGCTCAGGTGGACTCAAAGATCCCCCTGCACAGGTAGACTCTGGGATTCCCCATGCACAGGTGGACTCTGCGATTCTGATGCACAGGTGGACCCTGACAGCCCCATGCTCAGGTGGACTCGAAGATCCCCCTGCACAGGTAGACTCTGGGATTCCCCATGCACAGGTGGACTCTGCGATTCTGATGCACAGGTGGACTCTGACACCCCCATGCTCAGGTGGACTCGAAGATCCCCCTGCACAGGTAGACTCGAAGATCCCCCTGCACAGGTAGACTCTGGGATTCCCATGCTCAGGTAGACTCTGGGATCCCCATGCACAGGTGGACTCTGAGACCTCCCTGCACAGGTGGATGCTGGCAGCCTTGTCTCCTCCCACCCTGACACAGCGCAGACAACAGGACAGCAGAAGACAGTGTGGGGCAGCAGTGAGCCGTAGGGTGGACCTCTGACCCTCACTACTGAGCACCCTGAGGGTGCTGGTGGCAGAATCCGGGCCGGGTGCCCTCATCTGTGGTGCACCTCGAGGAGGCTGCCCAGCGGATCCCATTGCAGACAGTGTCAGCATGGGGGACACGGGGCAGCATGTGACGGGCGGGGAGGGGATGACCAGCCAACATGCCCTCTCGTTTCTGCACCAGGGCTGACCTGAAGAAGGACACATCCCAGCTGGACCGACAGGGTGGGGGCTCTCGCTACATCATGAGCTCAGGTGTGTGTGCTGCTTCTTGGCCCCAGGGTGGGTGGTGGGGGTGCAGATGAGCTGCTCTTTGGAAGTCGGGGAGGGGGCCTTGCCGGATGCCTAGGAGGGTGGGTGTGCAGGTGGCTTGGGGCACCTGCCGGCACGTTCACACCTCAGGGCCTGTGTGTTTAGGGGGCCACAGCCAGGGGGCAGGATCAGAGACTTAAGGTGACAAACGTGTCACCCAGATCTGGTGACCTGGAGTCTGAGGTCCAGGGGTGGGCAGGGCCGGGCTCCTTCAGGAGGTTTCAGGGGAGGGTCCTTCCTGACGAGTTCCTCGGGGGCCCTGGACATTCCTGGGCTTGTGGCCACATCTCTCTAGCCTCTGCCTCCGTCTCTATGTGGCCGTCTCCCCTGTGTCCCTTCTCTAAGGACACCACTCCTGTACGATGCGGGCACCCCTGCTCCAGGGTGGCCTCAGGACACTGGTGTGATCTCAGCTCTGTAGCACAGAAGGTGCCCTGATGGGTGCCCCGCTCCCCGGGATGATGACGTCATGTACAGGTTCCACGCACAGCCTCGCGCACGCGCAGGTCTTCCCCTCCCCCCCTCCCCGGGATGACGTGCGCGTGGGCGCAGGTGCCCTGCTCACGGTGTCCCCGCCCCCGGGCGCTGCAGGGGAGACGTTCCTGCAGGTGCAGCAGCGGCTGCTGAAGGACAGGGAGGCGCGGATCAGGAAGGCGCTGCGGAAGCTCACCACCAAACGGCGCCTGCTACGCCGACAGCGGCAGCGCCGCGAGCTCCCCACGGTCGCCGTCGTGGGGTACACCAACTCTGGTGAGGACCCGGGGCGTGGGGAGGGCTGCCCAGACGGCGGGGAGTGACGTGGGCACACTGCTGAGGGGTCCACAGAGACCGCTGGCGAGGGCGGTTAGGGGTCAGCACGGGTCATCCCCACTGTGGCGCTTGCTCGGGCCTCGGTGGGTCAGTGCTAGGACCCTCCGCTTCCTGAAGCGCCCCTGGGAATGGGAACCGTTCCCTGACAGGGCACCTCACAAGCAGCCTCTGCAGCCCGTCAGGGGCCCCTGCTCGCTGCAGCAGCACTGAGCCGCAGTGGGGCGTCGGGACAGACGGACAGGGAAGCAAGGCTGGCCACATCGGCACTATGTGCACACATCCGCCCTGACCACCCCGTGGGCCTCAGCGGCTGATCGGATAGCCTGGGACAGTGCAGACTGGGGGCGTATGGGGGGGGGGTCACTGTGGGCTGGGACAGCCTCCCCTGTGCCAGCGATTGCCACGGAAGGCTGCCCATGGCACCTGGAGGCCTCCATGCTCATCGGCTGCCATGAGACCCCCAGGAGCCGGCTGGCACAGCAGGTCGCAGTGGGCCGCTCACCTCCATGACAGCGGTTCGAGACCAGCAGCTGCTCTGAGGTAGCTGTGCTGTCTGATTCCGTGAAACTGAGTCTTGGGGACCCACCTTGACCCTCGGGGTCACTCAGCCGGAATGGGCTCTCTGGCCGTGCGGGTTTTGTGCCCTGTGTCCGCTTCAGGAGGGTCCCTAGTGGTGCTGTGAGGTCAGCGCAGGGCTGCCCACTATAGGGGCAGCAGTTCAAACCCACCAGCCGCTCCTCCGGAGGAAGATGAGGCTCTCTGCTTCTGTGAACAGCGACAGGTTTAGAACCCCAGGCTGGGTGGGACTGGTCCTCGTGGACAGGTAGAGCCCTGCATGGGGTCAGTCTGGGTCTGGTAGACCCCATGGGTAGGGTTAGAGGCCTGCATGGGCCCATCCAGCCAGGACGGACCCCACGGGCAGGTGGGTTACTGGTTCACAGGTACCACAGTGACTTCACCCTCACTTCGGCCAAACGTCAGCCACCAAGCTAGTTCCACCCACAAACACCAAACCATGTGCAGCCGTGGATCAGTGCCGGCTCAGCAGCCTGCACCCTCAAGGACAGGGCGGGCTGCCTGTGGGGTGCCCCAGCGCAGCCTCAACAGCCCCCTCAGCGCACCAGCGCAGACGGGCTAGCTTCTCAGGCTAAGCCCCGCCCAGGTGACCTCTGCCCTGCCGCACCTTCTCCAGGGAAAACCACCCTGATCCGGGCCCTGACGGGAGACACAGCCGCACAGCCTCGGGACCAGCTGTTTGCCACCCTGGACGTGACGGCCCACGCGGGCGCCCTGCCCTCGCGCCTGACCGTGCTGTACATGGACACCATCGGCTTCCTCTCCCAGCTGCCTCACGAGCTTGTCGCCTCCTTCACCGCCACCCTGGAGGATGTGGCCTGTGCGGTGAGAGCCGCCCCTCGGGCCGGCCCAGCAGTGAGTGAGGGGGCTCAGCCGGGAGTCCCCGAGGAGCACCCTGCACCACCTGGGGCAGAGAGGCCAGGCATCAGAGGCCCACCTGGGGCAAAGAGGCCGGGCATCAGAGGCCCGCCTGGGGCAGAGAGGCCAGGCACCAGGGGCCCACCTGGGGCAGAGAGACCAGGCACCAGGGGCCCACCTGGGGTTAGAGAGGCCGGGCATTAGAGGCCCACCTGGGGCAGAGAAGCCAGGCACCCATATTGTCCACCTGGGACAGAGAACCTGGGCACCAGGGGGCCCACCTGGGGCAGAGAGGCCGGGCTGTGTGCTCGCCCGTTAGTTGACAGGTGAGGCACTCAGAGTCTGCAGTGATGGCGGCAGGTGGCATGGTTCTGTTGGGGACTGTGGCTGCATCTACATCTCCTGGGAAGCCTCCTAGTTTGGCCTTCGGGCTGCCAGCTGATTGGCTCAGGCATACGCTCGGCGTGTGTGACAGGCTTGAGTTCAGCCTCACTGAGGATGGGTCCCGACTACAGGACACCGGCGGCCCCGACTCCCAGCCCTGTGGGTGACGTTCACAAACAGGCCTCTCCTGGTTCACGTGGGGAGCGAGCTCAGGGGAGGGCCCTCGGTTCTTGGCGTCTGGTCGAGCCCTGGTGTGGGGCTGTCCTCAGCTGGCCAGAGAACACCTGTCCTCCTGACCCAACACAGGGACCCCATTCAGGTCCCTGCCAGCAGCGAGTGCAGAGTTACAGGACGTGTGTTTGGGGAACACAGTCCGTCTGCAGGTTCCTCCAGCATCTCCCTCCTCTCCAGCTCTGTCCTCCGTGCCCGCTGACCATCTCTGTCTTAATCTGTTTCTCAGTCCTTTCTCCACCTCTGCCCTCTCCATCTGTACCATCTCTATATCATCTCTCTTCCCTCTGCCCATCTATGCCTGTCTCTGCCCTTTCTGTCCCGTGTCTACCCCGCTCCTGTCTGTCCACCCGTCCCATGTCCATCCCGCTCCTGTCCACCCCTGTCCCATGTCTACCCCTTGTCTGCTGTCCCTGTACCATCAAGAGCCCCCCTCCCCCGTGGGTGACGTCGCCCAAATTTGCCCCTCACAGTGTACCCTTGGCTGGGAGCGGGCAGCTGGGCAGGCGGGGACGGGCTGCGTTTCACTGACCATGCGTGCATCCCCCACCCCTGCAGGACCTGATTGTGCACGTGCGAGACGTCAGCCACCCCGAGACAGAGCTGCAGAAGGCCAGCGTCCTGTCGGCACTGCACAGCCTGCACCTGCCCGCCCCGCTGCTGGGCGCCCTCCTGGAGGTGCACAACAAGGTGGACCTGGTGCCCGGGTGAGCGAGGCAGCGACCCACCCCGAGTACCGCAGCAGACATGCTGCAGGGGAAGCCCCAGGGCTGGATCAGGACAGGCCCTCCCACTGTCCCTCTTCCTAGACAGCACACTGCCCCGTGGGGAGAGCTCCCCTGCTCTCACGAGGCCCCCACACTGTCCTATGCTCCCGGTGGGGTCCGTCGTCCGTGTGTTCCCTCCAGCCCCCAGCGGCCTTTCTCAAGCTTTCCCGTGGGGGCTCCCCAGCAGGACCCTGCTGCCCAGTCCAGCTGGTTGGCGAGAACCAGGGCCTGGGCGGTGCCCGCCCGGGCTTACCCACTGCCCCTCCCTCGCAGGTACCGGCCTGCGGAGCCCGGGGTGCTGGCCGTGTCCGCGCTGCACGGGCAGGGGCTGCAGGGCCTGCAGAGCGCACTGGAGGCCGCCGTCCTGAAGGCCACCGGGAGGCGGCTGGTCACCCTTCGGATTCCGCTCCATGGGGCACAGCTGAGGTCAGGCTGGGGGGAGCACAGGGGCATCAGGACGGGGTGGTTGGGGCGGAGCTGAGTTGAAGGGGCTGCACGTGGGGGTGTAGTCGAGTGGTGTTGGGGTCCCCTGGCTCAGCCAGCAGCCTCTGCGGGTGCTGCAGCGATGGAGGGTGGGTGCATGTGTGCTGCCACCTTCCTGATGCGTGTCCCTGCAGGACAGAGGAGGGCAGAGGCACCTGGTCTCCCGGGAGGGGCTGCCTGCCCTACCCCTCCTCCGCCCGTTCGGACGCCCGAGTCTTTGGAGGTCCCTGGGAAGCGGCCTTGGCTGCAGCCACCTTCCGGGGTGGGGCGCAGGGCGTGGGTGGCTACTCTGCTCATCCGCCTTGGGGGCCGCCCTGCACCCCTTCCACAAGCAGGCCTCACCGGGTCTCGGGTCCTCGAGGCTGCGCCAGCTTCCCTGTGATCAGATCAGCTGGGGTTCCCTGGGAAGCTCGGCCTGGGCTCACCCCGTGTTAGCGCTGATCAGAGCTGGGGAAAGCCCCTTAGAACTTCCACTGCCCCCCCACTGACCCCCTTCCGCCAGCGCGCCCAGGGCCAGTCAGCTCCAAGCCATGGACCCCACCTACAGTCCCCCCCTCAGCACAGCCTGCCTCCTCCCCCAGCTGGCTGCACCGCGAGTCCGCCGTGCAGCACGTGGACGTGGTCCCCGAGGAAGGGGCGGCCGACGTGACCGCCATCATGAGCAACGCCGCCTACGGAAAGTTCCGGAAACTCTTTCCACAGTGACGCCCGGTGGATGTTCAGCGAGCGCCCGCTCTGATCTCCTGCTGCCGTGTCCGCCCTGGGCGCCTCACTGGCCCGGGACGGCCCTCTGTCCGGGCAGGAAGCAAGGCCGGCTCTGTGCGTACTTTGGAGGGTGGGCCCTGCTCCAGGCTGTGTGGACACCGCCCAGATGTCCACACCCACCAAGGCTGGGGAGGGACAACGCCCCCACCCTGCTCCAGAATAAAGGACGGGTTACACCACGCACAGTAAGGCCCAGGGGGACTTGGTTCCCACGCACCCTGAGAAGTTGTCCGTGGGCTGACCCCGTGGGGGACCGTGGCCACCCACTCACCGCGAAGCCAGCAGTTCAAGCCCACCGTCTGCTCCCGGGAGAAAGACCAGACGTACGAACGTCTGTCCCTCTTGAGGGGCCGAGGGGAGAGGGCTTCACCTTGGGGGGGCGGGGTGCCGCCCACTCCTTTCCGGGCACACACGCCCCGCGTCCCTTAGCGGAGAGGTGGGGGGACCGTTTAGGAGCCGTGCTTCACTGGGTTGCCCGTCTGGGCGCTCCTGAGCCAGCGACCCCGGGGCACAGGCGGGCGGCCCCCTGATGAGCCAAGGTGGGGGTGGGAGGAGGGTGGCTGCTGTCCGTACCAGGGGGCAACCCAGGTTGATGAGGCAGACCCTCCCCAGCCCATCTGCCACCTTCACCACGCAGGACGCCAGGCCTTCCTCCAGGGACCCTGTCGGCCCTCGGGTGTGGCTGTGGGGCGTCCTGCTCCCAGGGTTTACCTTGGAGCTGCGTGAATACATGAGGGCGGCAGCACTGGAGACCCGCTTTCACCGAACCCCGAGAGGCGAGGATCCCCAGGCTTGCTGCCGGCCTTGGACCCACCTGGCCTGAAGGAGGGGCAGGCCAGGTGTGTGGGTGGGAAGCAAGACGCACGCGTGCGGACAGCAGGGCCCCCAGACGGGAGGGGGGAGATCAGGTAGCCCCCACGTGGGGCTGGCCACCCGCTCCAGTGGGTCCTCCCAGGATGCCTTGCCCAGTGTCCCCCAGCAGGGACCCCCAGCTTTCCTGAACCTACTGAAAATGCTGTGTGTGTCATGTTGGGGGGGGGGGGGTTGAACAGAGAGCTACCCTTAACCTGCACCTCAACTTGCCTGGGTTGTCACTTCCCACAGACGGGCTGTTCCGGGCACTGTCCTCTACACACGCAGCCGTCTTACACGCACACTCAGCACAGGGCACACAGGTACCCACGTTGCACACGCATGCATGTGCTCCTAGGCTGGCGCCTTCTGCTGGCCCCGGTGCAGACCATGCTGCGCCTGAGCAGCCTGGGCCCGGGAGGCTTCTCATGAGAAAGCCTCTCCGGAGAACGCGGTGGTCTTGAGGGGACGCCGAGACACAGGACATTGGCGCTGGGCAAGTGCTCGCTGGCAGTGATGACCAGGCCATGGAGGGGGTGGGGCTGCAGGGACAGGAGCACTCTCAGGGCTGGGTTCCCTGAGACCAGGCCGGCCCGGGGACCTAACCCACCAGACAAGGTGCCCCCTCCAAATAGGACATCTTAGACACTCCCTGTACTGGGAGATCCAGCTCTGCCGGAGATCCCGGTAAATGGAAACCAAACCTCACCGCTACCCAGTCCTTCCCAGTCCACAGAGCAGAGCTTCCCCCGGGGCTCCCAGGGCTCAGCATTTATGGGAGCAGTCAGTCTGGTCTCTGAGAACTGAATGCGTAGGTAGCTATTCCAGTAGGTAGATAAACTCATCACCGCCATCGAGTGGGCGCTGACTCACAGTGACCCTGCAGGACAGGGCGGAGCTGCCCCTGTGGGTCTCCCAGGCCGTCAGTCTGCACGGGAGCAGACCGTCTGGTCCTTCTCCCAAGGGGCAGCTGGTGGGTTTGAACTGCTGCCAGCAAGCTCAGTGGTTCACACCCAGCAGCCGCTCTGAAGGACAAAGACGAGGCTGTCTGGTCCGGTGATCACAATCCACAGACTTGATGGCATTGAGTTTTGTTTTGAGGCTTTTAGGGGCTTCTTTGGTCAGAAAGGAGAAGTAAAGATGGCAGTGCCCCTGCACCCAGGCCTCCCTCCGCTCTTTCAGGGGCATGCACAGTGCTAGTGGCCAATGAGAATGCAGGCCATAGGAAGAGCTCTCTGAGAGGAGGAGGGAGGGCCAGGGGTGCTCGGGATTTGGCCAAGAACTCAGGCCCCCGACTCTCAAAGCTGGTGTGGCTAGTTGCCCACTCGTTACGCTACAAACAGGAAGGGCAGCAGCTGAAGCCCACCGGCCACTCTGCAGGAGAAAGATGAGGCTGTCCGCCTACGCAGAGAGGGACAGCCCCAGACACCCTGCGCAGGGGCCCTGTGTGAGGACCGGCCACCAGGCCGTGGACAGAAAGGGCTCCTGTGAACTTTGGGTTTCTGGAGCCTGGGCCTGGGAGGTCAGGAAGCAGCACCTGCTTGGAAAGTGGCCCCAAGGCCTGGAGGGAAAGTGGGAAACGTGGCAGCCTCCAAGGGCACCTTGGGGGGGGGAGGACAGAATCGTGGGTGGGTGAGTGGGGCAAAAGCAAGAGATGGAGAACAAGCAGCTTTGACCTTCAGCGCATGGGCACCCCTGACCCTGGAAGGGACAGTCAGGGACCCTGTTTGAAGTGACCTGGTGAGAGGCGAGGCGTGGAGAAAGCCCGAGGGGCAGTTATGAGCACCGGCAACGGTTTGCCACAGCGTGGGCCTGGAGCGGGCCCTTTATATGTGTGTCATACATGCACCATCCGTGTTCTCACGCCATGGGAGACGAGTACAGGGCGGCTGTGAGGGCGAGAAGCCACAGCAGGAGCATAGGGTGGGGCCTGGCATGCGTGTTGCACCTGCTGCACACGTGTTCTGACACGTGAAACACCCTCAGAGAGCACGTGAGGGGACTGGACGCCAACGCTTCCTGCTCAGCGGGTCCTTTCCACCTTTGTCACCACCCCGCCGGGCAGCCACGTTACGTCCCGTCGACACTTGGTGAGATGGGAGTAGAAGCATCCAGTCCTGGGGGAGCCTGCTGGGCTTCCAGAGTCCACGGCAGAGAGCATCCTTGCCCTCCAATTCTAGTGTTTGTATTTTGACGCTTTCTCAGCAGGGTCCCAAGGCCCTCAGGTCTTTCCAGGCAGCCTGGGGCGCATGCACATCCCGTGTGTCCGCAGGCCCTCAGAGCTGTCCACATGCTCTGTGGTGTCCTGAAAGCCCCCCGATAGAGGTAGCCGGGGTTGACCGAGCGTCACACCTGTGGGCCCCGGGGGACCCCACCCCACCCCACGGTTCTCCAACCCAGCATCACTGGAGATACCGCTGCGACCATTCACACACGAGACTGTCTGGGAGGGAAAGGGGTCCTTGGGGCAAGTGGCCTTTGGAGGGGGGCTGCCATGCCAGGGAGGCCAGAGGGAGCTGAGCTGGGCCCACGCAGACCCCACAGCAGGCGCCCCTGCCCGCCTGTCCTCCTCACAGGCATGTGGTCCCAAGGACAGGGGTCCCATTTGTGGGACTGGGAGCCGGGCATGTGCCCGGGAGTGTCACAGAAGGGCCTGGTGGCCGGGTGTCAGCCCACCCTGGACATCATCAGGCCAGCAGCTTGTCGTTGAGCTGAATGACATCGCTGACAAAGCTGTTGGCCCCAATGAAGTCGCCTGCGATGATGTTGGTGCAGTGGGCGCCGGGCCCCGGGCACTGCTCACGGACCCAGGCGCTCAGGCAGGGCAGGCTGGGCAGCGTCATGGTCTCCAGGGACTGGGAGGGGTGCACCAACACGTAGCCCAGGTTCTCAGTCAGGTTGATGCCGGCCACAAACAGCCCATCTGGAATGGGGGGGTGCACGGGAGGGGACAGACGGCTCACATCCACACCTCCCTCCCAGCTTTTGCGCCCCGCCCCATCCACATCTGCGGGGGAGGGATAGAGTCTAACCAGAGACTGCAGGGTCCTCACAATTCAGCCGGGACTGGCGTGGGTTTGGGGAACAAACCCACCCTCAGCATCCCCTGTGAGAGTGGGCTGGTCCTCTGCTCTTGAAATCAACCCAACTCCCATCCACCGAGGGGACGCCGACTCACGACGACCCTGCAGGACAGGGCGGAGCTGCCCTGTGGGTCTCCCAGGCGGTCAGTCTTTATGGGAGTGGACAGTCTGGTCCTTCTCCCGAGGAGCAGCTGGTGGGTTTGAACTGCCGACCCTTCGTGAGCAGCCCCAGGTGTAATCACTGTTCCACCAGGCTCACTAGCGTCACGTGGAGTGTGGTCCACCTTACAGCAAACGCGTCCGTTGGATGTCATCTTTTCACCACAGTGCGACACGCACCTCTATCTTGCCCCCAAGCTTTGAGCTCCCCACAGGGGCCCCTTGAGAACACACGCTCAGTCTGGAAAGCACACCTGTGCACATCCCAGAACCTACCTGGGCGGCCGACACTCTTCATGGTCTCTAGGTATTGGATGAGTTCGTCGGTCTTCACCTTGTTGCCCCACCAGTAGGGCACCGCCGGCCACAATTCCGGGTGTCTGCTAACTGAGTCTGGGGCCTCATAGGACAGCACCACCTGGCGGCCACACGCCCACAGCTGCCGCAGTGTGGGCACCTCCTGGGGACAGAGGTGTGAGGGGCAAGTTGGGGGCTGCCCGCTGACACTGCCCACCGTATCAGCCCAGACAGTGACCACCTGTCTATAGAGGTGGGCTCCCTCTGCGAGGGCCCCATCGTGCTGGGGGCTGGGCAGCATAACCAGTAGGAAGCACACATTAAAAGTCACGCATGGTCCTCCGGCCCCATGACCAGTAACCTCAATCCAGCATCCAAGACCTGATTGGTGACCCTGGACAGTGCAAGCTGCCTTAGGTTCGTTGAAAGGAAAACGCCTGGTTGTCACCTTCAGAAACCTGTGCCATGCAGTTCCAGCTGAGGCACATGGGGGCGCCCCTGGAGCTGAAGCCAGCACCCCCTTGCCATGGTCCCCTGGAGGTTGCCACTGACTGCTGGACTCGAGGTCAGTAGTTCAAAGCCACCAGGTGCGCTGCATGCTCCTGTGCCGACTGAGCCTCAGAACCCGCAGGGGCAGTCCCTGCAGGGCTGCTGTGAGAATCCAGTTCACGGCAGGGAGATCTCAATGCTTCCCAGAACCGAGACGCTGTCACACGCACTGGACGCGTCGTTAGGAGAGACCAGACCTTGGAGAAGGACGGCATGCTCGGTCAAGCGGAGGGGCAGCGACACAGAGGAAGGCCATCGACGAGATGGTCGGACACAGTGGCTGCAGCCGTGGCTCAGACACACAGGGATGGGGAGGAGGGGTTTTGTCCTGATGGACATCAGGCTGCTGTGACCGGAGCTCACTGGGAGCTGAGTCCACCCTGAGCGGCCTCATAAGAAAGGCCTGGCTGCTGCTTCAACCCTCTCCGAGCCCTTTCACGGGCACCGCGGGTGGGGCCGCTCTGGCCCTGGATGGGATGGGGTCAGAACAGCGCCAAGGACAAGAGGAGGGGGTCTGCACACTCACAATCTTTGCAGGGATGTGGGGCGCAGCAAACACTCCACGCACCCCAATAGTTTCCCACATGCAGCTTCGCAGTAGAAAACAGGGCTTCCCGACATGGAGCCCAGCCCGTCGCAGAGCCGCCACTGGCTACAGTGGGAACTGCAGGCTTCCCTGGCGCACCCTCGCCCCCGGCTCAGGGATGCATCCCGCAAGGAGCAGGGCGCTCACGCTCTTGCTGCACCAGGGCCCAGAGGCTCACAGTGAAGGCGCATCCCGACGCTGCCGGTTCCCTCTGGCTGTCACACCTAGACCCTGTCCCCGCCAGGCCTCCCATGCCCGCCCCATTGGACCCGCCCTCGAGGGGTGCGCCGGCTCACCCCCCGCGGGCAGAGCATGTCTCCAAAGATGTTCTTGATACAGGAGACCAGGTATTCATGCAGGTCCTCGCCCAGGCCCTCGAAGTTCCTGCACGCCAGGATGACCACCTCTCGGGGGTGGCTCTCCAGCCACTCAGAGATCTCTGTCAGGGTGTCCTGGGGGCGGGGGGATGCAGTCACCCTGAGTGCACACAGTGCCCCCCCACCTACCCCCCTGACCTCTTGTAGACCAGGTGCATGCCCTCCCCACACACACCTGCCCCCCCTGACCTCGACCAGCGCCGTGGTGTAGACCATGTGCACGAAGTGCAGGTTCTTGGGGGACCCCTTAGCCATGTGTGCCACCCGCAGGTCCAGGTACCGGACGCCCGCGTCCAGCTGCTCCGTGACGGTCAGCACCTGCATGGGAAGCCCAGTCTCTCTTAGGCCAGCCCGATGGCCACCAGTCACTAGGGAAGATAGCCAGGACTGTGGACGCCTAACCCTGGGAGGTTTAGCCGCTGACTCACCTATCCTGCGAGCCCCTGCTCTGTGGGGTCCCCTGTCAGAGCCTGTAGGGTCTTGGGGACCCTCTCTTGAGTGATGTAGATCGCAGCTGCTACAGGCATGACACCCTAGCCTGCTGCCTGTGTCCCTGTGCACCCCGACCCGGGTCTCGGGCCTCCCTTCAGGGTCCCAACTACTGAGAGGGGCCAGTTATCAGGACTCAAGGGGGATGCAGGGCCCCACAGACCCTGAGCAGGACATCACAGGGGGGGCTGCCCCTCACCACATGGCAGGGTGCACGCACACAGCCACGGACACTGTGTGTCCAAGGCTGTCAGTCTTCACCAGAGCAGCCTCGTCTTTCTCCCTCAGGACAGCGTGGGGTTTCACACCGCTGACCTTGCATTGAGCACCTCACCCACTGTGCCAGAAAGGCTCCTCTCCAGGATCCCCCACCTGCCCCCAGTTCCCGTAACCCCAATGCACCCTGAAGGCAGCTGGAGACCACCCTGGGGGGGGGGGGAGGGTGTGAGGTCCTTGGATCCTCCCCGCTGAATCGCGCAGAGCTTCCATCCACAAGCCCAGGTGAGCAGACGCAGGAGCCACCCCCGAGCAGGTGAGTGACAGAGCTGCCCTCCCTGAGCCCAGGTAAGCAGTGGGCCGTACCTGAGTGACGGACCACCTGAACACTACGGGCTGGATGACGCAGGGAATCAGCTTGCTGAGGAGCTGCAGGACCTTGGGCTGGTCGGAGGCGATGGGGGACTTCCTGCTCAGGCAGTAAGTCATGGTGTCGTGGCTGCCTGCACGGGGTACCGGGGGGCACCGTGTCCAAGACCACCCCGCACACGATCCTTCGAGGGACTGGGACGTGTCCCCTGCAGGGGGCGAGGGCGAGGCTGTGCCCTGTTCTGGGTGCCTGTGAGCGGGACCTTACTGGAAACAGGGCCTTTACAGACAAGGCCACAATGTGATGTCACACCGGAACAGGAGTGTGTCCTCGTGACGGAGGGAAAAGACAGAAGGTGGAGAGATTCTGACACAAGCCCAGGGACGCCTGGGCCCCAGGAGCTGGGAGAGACCATGAGGACGGATCCTACCCTGTAGCTTCCTGAGGGAGCCCGGCCCTGCCCACCTCTGGACCTCAGACTGGTGTCTTTGCAGATGTCACTTACTCAGCATGAGGTCATTCTGGGGCAGGGGCCCTCACCCTACAGGAGTAGTGTCCTGACCACAGAGGAGAAGGGACACAGAGGGGAGACGGCCCCGTGGAGACAGAGGCAGAGGCTGGAGAGATGCAGACACCGCCTGCCTCCAGCCTAGAGACAGCAAAGGGGAGGAACTGGCAGGAGAAGAAGGAGGGATGGGGGAAGGAGGAGGTGCGTGTGTGTGTGTCCACGCTCACCTGGCATGGGGAGGTGTATGTGGGGGTAGGTGTACATGTGTGTGCATGTGTTAGTGTGTTTGCGTGTGTGTATTCATGCTCACCTGGGATGGAGAGGTGGTGCAGGGGCACATCCCAGAGCCGGGGGCAGAGCTGTGACATCCAGTTGGGGTTGGTGGCCTGCAGGCTCCGGAAGCCGCAGGAGGTGCTCAAGCGGCTGCCCATGAAGGGGGGCCAGAGGGGGTACCTGGGACCTGCGGAGCAATGGGGTGCACAGAGCTGAAAGTGCACCTCTTGACAGGGGTGCTCACGACCAAACTCTTTCCTTGGGCACAGAGGGATTGTCAGGAGGGTGTGCGCGTGTGTGCATGTGTGTGCTTGCACCTGTGACCTGAGGGGGGAGCGAGACAGGGACTCTCAGAGACAGCCCTGCTCTTCCTGACCCTCCTCAGACAAAATTCAAAGTCCACCCTCAGCCAAACCCACTGCCCTTGAGGAGACGCCAACTCATGGCGACCCTGCAGGACAGGGCTCCTACGTCGTCAGTCTCTACGGGAGCAGACAGTCTGGTCTTTCTCCTGAAGAGTAGATAGATAGATGATAGATAGATAGATAGATAGATAGATAGATAGATAGATAGATAGATAGATAGAAAGAAAGATATAGATGGATGATAAGCACTGCCATCGAGGGATGCCGACTCACAGTGACCCTGCAGGACAGGACAAAACCACCCCTGGGGGTCTCCCAGGCTGTCAGTCTTTACAGGAGCAGACGGCCTCATCGTTCTCCCTTGGAGTGGCTGGTAGTTTTGAACCACCGACCTTGTGGTGAGCAGCCCAGCTGAAACCCACATCCCCTCAGGGCCCCTCATGGATAACATCCAAGATGGTTCATTTTGCAGCTCCTGCCGACTGCCATTGGGCTCTGCCTGAACTCACGGCGCCCTGTGCTGCCCGGCCTGAAACCAGCCGGCGGCTGGCTGCTCTGACCACAGGTTTCAGAAGTCCAGCCTTCCTCCCACATCCCTGTGGGGCTGGAGCAGCCACCACGTTCCACTGGTCTGTACGCCATGTAGGATGATGTCCCACAGAGCACAGTGGTGGCTTTGGAAAATGCCTTCAGGGAGCGTCTGGAAGCAACGTGAGAGCCTCGTGGGGACGGTCACTCTGAGCAGCACGCAGCTGCTTCTGTGAGATGACTGCTGGCTGACACGGCCGGCCGTGCCCACGTAGATTCGGCTCTGCTCTGGGATTTCCCCTACAGAGTGTGGAGAGGTGGCCAGGTAGCTCCTGTCCAGGGCCCGCTGGACCCAGGATATGGTCTGATGACTGTCTGCGGTCTGACAGGGAGAGGTGGCCATCTGGAGAGCTTTGGAGAGCGGCGGGCATGCAGATGAAGAGGGATTAGAGCCTCTTCTGTGGGTGCCAGGTTCTGAGTGTCTCTGATGAGCATGACCATTGGTGCCCACCCACCTGCCCCATAAACCGCTTGTTTTTGCTTCCTCACTTGGAGTGGACATTCCCTGGGCTCAGTCGTCCAGAGCAAACACTCACAGCAGATTCTCACAGCCAGTCATTATCGGAGCCCTGCTGGGACTGGGGGTTACACCAGGCACCTGGGGTGCCCACTCTTCCAGCTCCACACTCATGTTTGAGCTTCCAGCTGGCCATGTCAGATGCTGAGTGGCCCCGACGCCCACCAAGGCTTCTTACTGTAAGATACAGATCGTCTGAGATGACGAGGAAGGGCCATGAGTTTATAGGACCAGGACCCCCCACAGCAGGACAAGGACCTGAAGCAGAAGAGAGACCGAGACAGAGAGAAGAGAGACAGACAGAGAGATGCAGTACCCTACAGTCAGATGTCCAGCTTCCTAAGAATGAAAAAAATAAATGTCTGTCTGTGACATCTGCCCCGGGGCACATCAGTGACAGGATCACTGGAGATCCCAGGGGCCATGGTGCTGAGCAGGTGACTTGCTGAAACCTGCATAAGACAAGCCACGCCAGGGAGCAGACGCCCGCGATTTCCACCAGGAGGCAGAGACTCGCCCACTGCGTCTGGGAGCAGATGCCATGTGTCTGTGTCTGTGAGCAGGTACCATGAATGTGTGTGTCTGTGAGCAGGTAATGTGTGTTGTCTGTGAGAAGGGACCATGTGTATGCCTGGGAGCTAGTACCATGTGTCTGTGACTGTGAGCAGGGACCAGGTCCGTGAGCAGGTCCCCCGTGTCTGCCTGGGAGCAGGTACAAACTACGTTGCTGTGTCCATGACCAGTTGTCACCTTTTCCCCCTCCGTCTGTATAAACCGATACAGAAGCTGGTTTCCTCGACTTAACCAAGTGTGTGCCACTTCCTCATCAAGAGACCTGGCTCCTGCTCCTGGCATCCCCTGCACAGCCCCAGCCCCAGCCCGCTCAGACCCCACGTCTCACCTCGACGTCAGCCCAGAATCTTAGTTCGCCAGACCTGGACTCCTCAGCTCTCTGGACACCCTGCTGCAAACAGCTGCCAAGACGCCTGAGCCTGCCCGCCTGCCTGCTGTGTTCACCGCTCCTGGGGGATGGAGGACAGGATGACTATGGCTCCAGGGGCCCTGACCAACATCAGAGTCAGGAAGGGGGTCCTACAGGGAGCTGCAGGGATCGCCGACACCCCCGTGGGAGACTATGATCCCTTCATCCCCTTTACCATCATCTGTTACTGTCTGTGCTCTTACGGAGCAGGGTGGCCTCCTGCTTACAGGTCAGCAGTTTGAAACCACCCGCTGGCTCCAGGGGAGAGAGATCAGCTGCCCCCGCCCGTACAGAGTCACCACCCTGGAGCCTGCAGGGGCAGGTCTTCTGTCCCATAGGGTCCTTGAGTTCAAATCCAGAAGACCGCAGTGAGTTTGGGTCTGTCATGCAACTCTCTATCTACATCCCTCTCTGATGACCCTGTATGTGTGCTGCGGTTTCATTTTTACACATACACTATGTTAATATGTGTCTGCTCACCTGTATGTCTCTGTGTTATTACATGTCTCTTTCTATGCAGACTCTGTTAGGATGTATCTGTGTGCCTATAGCTGCTGCTCTCTCTGTCTCTACCCATGTGTGTGATTACCTAGGTATCTTTTCTGGGCATTATTTATGCCCCCTCCTTTTACTTTCCCTCCCACGCTGATTTTCCACAAGCACTAGCATCTGCTTCTCTCTGTGGGAAAACCATTTTTCCTTGCGTTTATTTTCCTTTGGTAACAGTGGCCTCCGACAGTGACTGCCTTCAGGGACTGCCCGATTTTGCTCAGCACAATAGCTTCCAAACATGTGCGTGTTGTGAGGAGCGTGACAGTGTCATGACCATTCCTTAGAGACACACAGCACTGTCACCATTCCTCAGACACACACACTCTACAATTCCACACAGCTATGGTCATCCTTTAGAGATGTCCTGTTCCATCCCACACAGCACTGTCACCATGCCTCCACCCACACACTCTTCAATTCCACACAAAAGTATCACCGTTCTTGAGATACAGTATTCCCTTCCACACAAATCCTTCCTTAGACAAACATATTCCATTCCAAACAGATGGCCATCTGTCTTTAGATACACACTATATTCCCTTCCGCACAAACTGCCCCAAGCCCCCGCCCCCCCACCGGAATAGGCTCGCAGAGCCTAGGGGGCGATGGTCTCCGGGGCGCCAAACATCTCTCACCCCAAATGAATGAACGAGTGAAGGCGAAGGCGCCCCATCCAGCCATCTCGCATGGACCCCACTCCCCATACTGGGGGGGGGCGGTAACACTGCACCCCTAAACCGCACTCCTGTTTGGGAGGGTGCAGCTCCCTCCGCAGCGCTGCAGTGCCTGGTATCTCAGGGAGCATCGCCATAATCCCACACCCCCCCCTGTCCCCCGTGCTCCTGCTGCCGGCCTCTGTCCAGTCAGCACACTCCGGCTGCCCGCCTGCCAGGGCAGCGCTGCCAGCAGGGTGGGCGCCCTTCCTGCTGCGACCTCTGCTGGTTCCTGGCTTCCAGCCGTGAGCAGTCCCGGGGCGCCGTGCTTTGCAAACTGGATGCAAGACTGTGCATCTGGAGCGAGGATCCCCCAGAGTTTGCAGGGCACCCCACTGGCCCCCGACCACAGGTGCCCCCGAGGGGGCTGAAGAGCATGCTCCAGGGGCTCCTTAGGGCATTGTGACCCATTGACACAAGAGGGGAGGGGAGACAGGTGCAGGGGGCTCAGGGTGGGGAGCTATCGCATGATCTTATGCTGCCCCCCCAGCTCTCCCCATCAGGAGGCCAGTAATGGCCACTGAAGATCCTGTTCCCACAGGTACCTGACCACGGAGGGTCCTGTCCCCACATCCTCTGTTCACACAGGTACCTGACCACGGAGGGTCCTGTCCTGTCCACACGTCCTCTGTTCACACAGGTACCTGACCACGGATGGTCTTGTCCTGACCCCACATCCTCTGTTCCCACAGGTACCTGACCACGGAGGGTCCTGTCCTGACCCCACATCCTCTGTTCCCACAGGTACCTGACCACGGAGGATCCTGTCCCCACATCCTCTGTCCCCACAGGTACCTGACCACGGACGATCTTGTCCTGACCCCACATCCTCTGTTCCCACAGGTACCTGACCACGGAGGGTCCTGTCCTGTCCACACGTCCTCTCTGTTCCCACAGGTACCTGACCACGGAGGATCCTGTCCCCACATCCTCTGTTCACACAGGTACCTGACCACGGAGGATCCTGTCCCCACATCCTCTGTTCACACAGGTATCTGACCACGGATGGTCTTGTCCTGACCCTACATCCTCTGTCCCCACAGGTACCTGACCACGGAGGGTCCTGTCCTGTCCCCACGTCCTCTGTTCACACAAGTACCTGACCACGGATGGTCTTGTCCTGACCCCACATCCTCTGTCCCCACAGGTACCTGACCACGGAGGGTCCTGTCCTGTCCCCACGTCCTCTGTTCCCACAGGTACCTGACCACGGATGGTCTTGTCCTGACCCCACATCCTCTGTTCACACAGGTACCTGACCACGGAGGGTCCTGTCCTGTCCCCACGTCCTCTGTTCCCACAGGTACCTGACCACGGAGGATCCTGTCCCCACGTCCTCACGTGTAGGAGTCTGGGATCCTTCGTGGTCCCAGGGCACTTGCGTTCCTGCCCCACCCCCTCACCTGGCTCACTGTCACGCCCTCCGGCTCTGTCCACCGGTCCTTCTGAAGCAGAGCCGCCGCTCCGCCCTCCTTCCTCTGAGTCCAGCCTTCCCGACTGCACTGAGCGCCAGGAGCCCCCACAATGCCCGCCCGCCTGGCTCCAGCGCGCCCCTCCCTCCATCCGTCGGTCTGTCCGGCACGCCCCGAGGGAAGGCCGCATTCCCGCCCGCGCGCCCAGATGCCTGGACCGCGACGCAGCCATTCCTGCGTGCTGACTGCCTGCACTCGGGGTCCCTCCCCCTCCGCGTGCCACGGTGGGACCCCGGGCCTTACCCCGCCCGGCTCGTGCGCCCCTCGCGGACCAGCAGGCAGGCGCGCTGTCCTGGGGCCGCGGGGTCCCCACCCAGTCAGCAGGGGACGGCGGGCAGCTCCTGCTCCAACCTGCGGGCCCAGAGGGGCTCTAGCCTCAGCTGCAGAGTCCCGGTACCCTCCCTGCCCGCAGGCCCGAGGGGGTACCCTCGGCGAGGCCTCTGCCCCTGGGTGGAGGGCATCCCCAAAGAGCGGGTGTCCACCCCTCTGTCCACCGCCCCTGCCCCACCCCAGGCCACCTGGCCATCGTGGTGAGATGACCAGGGGAGAGTGCCTGTCCTCAGTGGGGTCGTCACTGGACCCCTGGCTCCTGTCCCCCGCCCCACCTTTCTGTTCCTGACGTCTGTGTTCCTGGTTCCCTGGGATCAGAGGGGCAGGCTTGGGGCTGCCTGCCAACCGCCCAGCTCACATGCCGGACCCGGCACCCTAACCCGCCACCATCAGAAATCAGGGACCCTGTGAGCTCTAAGCCTTTCCAGCCTCCAGCCCGCCCTCCCTCCTTCCACCCATCCTCCCCTCTCCCTTCCCCCTCCTGTTCGCTCACCCTTCGCTTCCGGCTGACCGGTGGCTTCCTTGTTTCTCTCCCTCCCCGCTCTCGCGGGTCATGACAAGGACCCCAGGTGGGGGCCCCCCGGTTAGTGCACCAGTGTCCCGGGGTGGTGCTGGCAGGGAGACTCCGAGGTGGGGGCCCTGGCTGGTCTGTGGACCCGTGTGCCCCCTGGGTGAGGCTGCCCTCTGGGAGACCCACAGCTGGGAGTTGGAGGCAGCCGGGAGCAGCTCACAGAGCAGTGCTGCGGTGCCCTGGCAGTGCCAGCCTCCCTGGGGCAGGAACTGGACCTGGTGCTGGCCTTGGCGCAGGGTGTGCATCGATCCCTGGCCCGTGCCTGCACCCCTTCGCTTCCTGCCGCTGGAATGTTCCGAAGGTCCTGAATGGGACCTCCTCCCCTGCAGGGCCCTTCTGGCAGTCCTTGTGCAAACAGTGAGACCATCCCCACCTGGGGGGGTGGGGCAGCGGAGCCTCCCTCCCCCGCACTTCCAGCTGGAAGCTACACCCATACTCCTGGCAGCATTGGGCCCCGCCCACTTGATCTGACCTGACCTGATCCTCTGGGCTTGGGCAATCGAGGCGGCGGCAGACCGAGGGTGTGGGCGGTTGGCTGCCATGTCTGTCCACAGAGCAGACAGGCTTCAGCAGCAGCTAGGAGTAGGTGTGGGTCTCTGAACGCAGGGGCTACCTGACAGTCGGGAGCGAGCGGGGTGGTGGTCCCTGCCCTCACAGCAGACCCAGGCCTGGCTGACAGTGTGGACAGACAGCACTTCCAGGTAAGGGGAGTCAGGCTCACGTGAGGAGTAGCCTGCCCTAGCCTGTCTGCACCCCGGAACTTGTCAGCGCACAGCTTCCCCTGTGGGGCTGTTTGTGAGGCTGTGGCTCCTGAGGGGACAGACAGTCCGTCTTTCTCCTGGGAGCAGACGGTGGGTTTGAACCGCTGACCTGGAGGTGAGCAGGTCCATGTGTCCATTGCCCAGGGTATGTGGAGAGTCTGACAAGCCGGGTCCCATCCTTGTGGGTTTTAAGACTGCAGTGAAATGGGTAAGTGTATATGAGGGGATTTGGAAAGGCGTGGGCACGTGATAAGAGATGATCACGGGGTCCCTGGGGCCCGTTTGCTGAGCCCCCACCCCCTGCTCCCACAGGGAACCTTTGCTGGCTCAACAATCTCTACTTCTCCCTTGGGTGCTGATAACAAGAGTGGTCATGTGCACCCTCTCCACCAGCGAGCCAGGCACTGCCTCCTCCGGGAGCCAGGAAATGGCTCCTGGAGCCCCTCCCTGCCCCCCCCCCACAGTGCTGCACACTCACAGCGACCCCACAGATCCACCCACCCCTCCCCCCGGGGCATTCTGTTCCTGGTCTCGCAGGGCCCAGGATCACAGGGGGCCCTTCAGGCCCTGATGTTGCAACAGAATCTGCTGACCCTGGAGCACCCAGGAAACCACATCCTCTCCGGGCTGCTGTTCAGGCTGGGGTGGGGGGTGGGCGGGATAAGGGCTCTCAGCTATGCTTCCGTGAATAAACAGAGGGGATGAGGGGGCGGGACATGGGGGGCTGGAGTCTTGAGAGGGAACAGAGTTGATAGCCCGTCATTCTCTCCCGTCCTCCTTCCACTGACTGGGTGGGGCAGCCATGGTCCAGACCCCTAAGGCCACTGTGGGAGCAGGGCAGGGGAGTCAAGGGAGGCTGGACGTGACAGAAACACCACCAACTGGAGGTTTCAGTCAACAGACTGTGGTGGTCTCTCCCCGCTCCGGAGATGGACAGGGTCATGCCCCCACCCCCACCCCAGGGGCTGGTCCTTCCTCAGTCTCTCCCAGCCCCTGGGCCCCAGGCATGCCTGGGCTTGTGGCTGCATCTCTCCTGCCTCTGCCTCTGTCTCCCTGTGGCCGTCTCCTCTCTGCGTCTCTTTTTCCCTACTCAGGATACCAGTGAATTCTGGAAGCAAAAAGGGTCAGCTGCAAGGTCATCAGTTTGAAACCACTAGGGAGAAAGGTGGAGTGTCTGCTGCTGTAGAGCAACCGTCTTGGAAACCACTGGGTCAAGTCTGCTGTGTCCTGTAAGGGGGCCAAGTTGGACTTGGGCCGGTGACATGGGGCGTGGTGTCAGGAGACCACCTTCTGGCTGGAAGTCCCGCCCTCATCCAAGTGGATGACCTCTCGACCCCAATCTGCAAAGACTCAGTGGGAAAATAAATTCCAAATTCAGAACAAAACACCACTGCCATCGAGTGGACTCCAACTCACAGTGACCCTGCAAGACAGGGCAGAGCTGCCCCTGTGGGTCTCCCAGGCTGTCAGTCTGTACAGGAGCAGACAGTCTGGTCTTTCTCCTGAGAGGCTAATGGATAGGTAGATATGCAGATAGATAGATATGCAGATAGATAGATAGATAGAGCGATAGCACAGGGCATAACCGTCCCTGTGGGCTGCAGGCTGTCCGTCTGCATGAGGCAGACAGCCTGCTTTTTCTCCTGTGCATGGGGTGGTGGGTCTGAACCAAGACACTGGAGAACAGCCCAGCGCCTGACCCACCAGACACCGGTGTTCCTGGCTGTGTTTCAATGCCCCAGGCTAACCCTTCAGTGCAGCCTGTTGCCCACTGACCCTGCATGTCCTTGGAGTGACACCACCCCCCAAAGCACTAGCTGCTGTTCGTGAAGATGTCACCCCTTCTTCCTGCCCCAGTCACGCTCAGGGACCCGTCTCCCACCCCAGCTGAGCCTCAAGAGTTCCCGCGAAGGGAGTAGCCGGGACCCCCTTCCCCATGGGCTGCAGTCCACTGTCGTCCTACGGGAAGAACCAGAGCTGAGGGGCTGAAGGGTCAGCTGGGGTCAGAGGGGGTGACGGCACCACCTCATGGCCGTCATCATCCATATTTCGGAACATTCCACACAGCAGTCGGAGCTGTCCCCCGCAGGCAGGATTGCCCTGCTGGCCAAGAGCTGCAGCCCACAGGGCTCTGAGGGTGGGCACCTTCACAGGGAACCCAGGGCCTCCGGACTGAGAGGGGAGTGGAGGTGAGTGGGGTGCGGAGCTTCTGTGTGGGCACCAGGAGTTGGTGCCACGTCCCCTGGGGTCTGTGTGGAGCTGTGTGCTGCCCGTGAGGGGCCTTCTTGTTACAGTTGTGCAGGGTCTGTGGAGCTGCCATGGTGTTCAGGGCAGTATGGTCCTATGTGGCATGTCCTGTGGTCCAGTGTGGCATGTCCTGGGTGACATGTCCTGTGGTCCCGTGTGGCGTGTCCTGTGTGGCGTGTCCTGTGTGGTGTGTCCTGTGTGGCATGGCTGCAGTCCAGGACGACTCTGCGTGAGCCTTCTGTGGTGTCTGCGGAGCTGGCATGCTCAAGGGAACCACATTTTCAGGATGGCTGCAGATTACGTGGGCATTTCAAACCCGGTAGAACTCAAGCACCAGTGTGGAGAGCAGCCACCACAGTTGCCCGTGGGCCATCCCCTCTCCTCCCCATCACCCCACCCTCTGTCCGTCTCCTCCTCCACCCGTGCCCTCCCCACTTTGGGGCCTTTCTGTGAGCTGACCCAGCCATCGCAGAGCCTCAGGGAAGGCTTGATATTGGTGACAGTCTCACCACTGACATCTTCGTCTCCACAGACTCCATCTCCCCATGCGCACTTCAGCCACGCCGGCCAGAGGCTCCAGTTACGCCACACACTGTGCGCTCCTCTCCCGAGTCCTCCTGCCACCTTTGTCTGGCACCCAGAGCCCCTGAGATCAGAGGTGATCATGGGGTCCATGCTGTAGGCACCTCTAAAAGGCACTGGCTCACCCACAGCCACGGTCCATTCCCAACTCCCAGGGACCCTGAAGGACGGGGCAGAGCTGCCCCTGTGGGTCTCCCAGGCTGTCAGTCTTTACAGGAGCAGACGGTCTGGTCTTTCTCCCTGAAGAGCTAACAGACAGTTAAGATAGCTAAACACATGGCCCTGGAATGGACGCAGACTCACAGCGACCCTGCAGGACAAGGCAGAGCTGCTCCAGGGGACTTACCAGGCTGCTGTCAGTCTGTACCGGGCAGAGGCCTCACTTTACGCTCAGAGCGGTTGGAACATTTGAACTGCTGACCCTGTGTAAGGCCCTGTACCACCAGGGCTATAAGATGTTGCTTTTGTTGGCTGGCGCTGGGTCAGCGCAGACCCACACCACCAGTGGGCACGACAGAAGGAAACACTGCGTGGCCCTGGGCTGCCCTCACAATCTCCCTGCGGTTGCACCCCTTTAAAGCCATCCAATAAAAAAAAAGCCATCCAATAGCTGAATCAGTAAAGAAGATCTGCTTTAGACATTGTGTTCTTTTAAAGAATAATCTATCTGTGATCAGATTGACACAGGAACTTGGAAGGTTAGGTGAAAAGTTTAAGGGGCAGTGAGCTTATGTGCATGATGGAAATTTGGAATTGGAAAAGGGCAGTGAGAATGGTTACATAATTTCAGAAATATAATGAATGTTAGCAAATTGTACACGTAGAAATGATTGAATTGGTATATATTTTTGTGTTCATTGTTTTAGGGCAGGGAGAAGACTTGAAGTTTAAATATAATTTACAGAGACCCCCTTGTTAAATCTTGATTGGGACAAAGTCCAGACAAAACAAATCATCTGGTTGAGGGAGACCGTAAGCATGAGGCCATAATGGGGACTGAGGGATCCACAACAGCTCAGTCACATGGAAAACAAAGGAAGCCCCTTTAAAAGTCACGTTCCCAGCAGATCAGACCATCACAGTTGGAAATGTGACTACAGAAATGGGAGAGGGACCATGATTGGAGTAAATACATTATTGCAGATTAGAAAAGTTTATAGGACTGGTTCAGGGCCCTCCAACCATCTTGGCCAGGGCATGAATGTGCAACCTCAGTACCCCAGTTCCCATCAAGGGCATACTCAGGCAAGTTCTTGAGGGCTAGACTACTCCTCACAGGGCTGGCCAGGGAAGTGGGTGGAAGCAAACAAACTCTGCCTGAGGGCAAAGCATTTTACCTGGCTAGTTCAGAGTCATGGAGCTCTAGTGCCATAGGAGGTTATGGGTTTAGCGGTTAAACACAAAGTTTCACTCTTCAAAACCACCAGCCAGCTCCAGGGAAGAAAGATGAGGCTTTCTACTCCAATAAAAAATATATAGTCTGGAGATTAAAAAAAACCCAGTTTAAGTTGCTAACTAGGTTGATTCCTACTAGAGGGATAATGTGTGTGGGTCAGATGCTTGCAAAGTCCCTCAAGGCAATGCTGCCAGACTGCAGTCTCTGCTCCCTGCTGCTGGAGACAATGGATTGCTTCTCTCTAAAACTTGGAACCATTAGCTTGGTTCCAGTAGGTGGAGTTCACACCCTACTGATAATGATTCATATGGAGATCCAGAACACAGGTCAAAGTTAAGCTGCCATCCTAAATTTTTAAATGTAGGATCTGCCCATTTTGTCATGTGTATACCCCCATCCCTCCTCTTCCTATTGTAGGTATGCCCCTAGACCACCCCTTCTCACTGCTGTATCACATAGTGCAAGTCCTTCCTGTGATGTATGTCTTTACCCTCCCTTTCCAATTCCCCTTGTCCTCCTTCCCTTCCCCCTCTCTCCACGTGGACCACCAAGCCACCAAGCGGGGCTGAGGTGAGCAATGCTACCATGATATGTGTGTGACTGCATTATTGTAATATCTCTTCTATTGCTCATGCTCTCTATGACTTTAATATTTATATCTCAACCATTTATGTTTCCAGGGCTTTCAATGACATTGGGCATCTTTTCAATGTTTATGAATCATGCTTATGAACCTCTCTTCTGTTAGTTGTCTATGTGTATGCATTGCCTGTATTAAAAACATATACAACCGAGCAATTTGTCTGGAAAAATAATTTATAGAAACTTTATGTTAGATTGCCATGCGTTTTGCATAGCCAATTGTTCTTTTAAAACACTTTTCTTGTCATTGTGATACCATGCTAAAAGGTAAAAATATTTGTATATAGTCAAATAGCTTTATCTTTCCTTTAAAGACATGAACCTTCCTGTCTAGCTTAAACTTTCCACCTCACTAAAGCTAAATTGCTACTCTTGAAAATAAATCCCTCTAAGTTTTTAATGCTTTGAATATTTTATCGCTCTAATCCTCCTGGAGTTTATTTTTGAATGTAGTATGCTCCTTCCTTTGATTTCTTGTAAATTCAGCCAATTCAACCACTCATTAACCAAAGTATTCCTTTACCACTGGATTGTTTTGCCACCTTTGCTTTGCATAGCATATAGTTCTAAATTATATCCCAGACTACTGAATTATTTGCCAGAATGGCTTTACTAATTGTACACTAGCATCACAATACGCGGGAGCTTCGGAAAGTTCGTGGGAGAATGGAATGAAAAAAGAATATAATTTCCCATGAATTTTTGAAGCCTCCTCGTACAGGAGCTTTAAAGTAAGTCTACATAAGGGTTTATAATCAATAAAAAATTCAACTGTGATCCAAGAATGAGGGGCGTGACATTTCCTGGTTGAGAGAAAAGCGAACAGGAGAGCAGAATACGAAAAGGATTGGTTAAACGATGAAACTGCAGCAAAGTGTTAGCTGTTATCACAAAAATGAACACACAGAATAATATTCTTGAACTCGGAAGTGGGAATTTCAGCCTTTCAAGGGCATCCACTCTGCGGGGCAGCATCCCCGCGCTCCCACGCTCAGGAAGGAGGGTCTGGGGTCTGCGGCGCCGCGGGGCACAAGTGGGGCGAAGGGCTGCGAGGGAACGCCGAGGCAGACGGGTCCCCGCGAGGCGGCTGCGGGCCGCTCGGAAGGCAGGGGTCCGGGGGCTCTGCGGTCCCTCAGGACCCGCCAGGAAAGGCTCCAGAAAGGCGGCTGGAGGCCCCGGCCGGCCGTGCAGCTCGCTGGGAGGCGCGGGCGCGCGTGCTCCGTCGGTCCGGGCGGCGGCGGCAGAGCGGGCCCTGAACGTGGGCGGCGGGTGGCGGAGTGGCGCGCAGGGCGGGCGGGAGGTGACGAGCGGGGCGGCCGCGGACGGCTACTGACGGCGCATCGGATCCGGAGCGCGCTGCGCGGGGCAGGTGAGAGCGGCGCCCCACCCGCCTGCCACTCAGGTGTCTTTTTGCGCAGAAGTGTGTTTTAGGAGCGTGAAACCTGTGTGGTGGGCGTGACTGACGTGTTTTTAAATCATTTTCTATACATTTAAAGCTGTAAAGGCAAAACTTCATTATCCAATTAATATAGCCAAAAATTCAGGCTTGATAGAAACATTTAGAATCCAGGCACTGGGGGTAAAGTCCCCTTATTCCCATCTGCTATTGGAGGAAGGTATGAGAGAGATTGGATACTGCGGTGGGAAGAAATAGAGCCAAATAGGAATGTCTGCTTCTATAGGGAGAATGAATCAACCATGCGCTCACTTTAAGGCAGCACAGCTTTAAGGGAGAATCTGTGGAAATGATAGATTACTGCAGGAACATGAACTTGGAGTATATCTCCAACTAACAGAGTGGCGTCTTCCAGCCATGGAACATTAGTCTCCCAGATTCCCTCTGTACCAGTCAGGGAATAAGTCCCAGTATTATTTCCCTTGGTGCTAGTATCCCACATTTCCCCTCTCTGCATTATATTTAAGATTCAATAGTGTCACGGAGGCAACATGGTCTCTTTTCATATCTATTAGCTTCCTATAGAAGTGACATGAGACTGTAAGCATCACAATTATGATAAAAAACACAGTCAGACTGGAACTTAAGCTATGTGAAGTACTTTGCCCCCAAGCTCGCGGGTCCAACCCTTCCATGCTACTCATCAATTGCTTAATCACATCAGAGCCAGGAGAAGCCTCAAGCTTGTCTTTGAATGTATAGAAAATATCCTTTTTAAGCTGATCAATATCTAATGAAATGTTTCCTAATCAAATCCCAATCATGCAATGTCTTATTATAAGGATAAGGGGTTGTACAGAAATCAGTTACATTCCAATCACATGATAGCATCGACAAATTCAAAATCTTGATCTTTCAGCAAAGCAGTCTGCAGTAATATTCCAGTCACATTGTATAAAATGTTCAGTTATGATAGCATCCCAGAGTGTCTCTTAGACAGAGTCAGCAATGGAAGAAATATCTCAGCAGTCAGCAATCACCACTCTCAGGAATCTTCGAGGTCTTCTTGATGTTTTGAATAACTTCAATAACAGGACAGGGGTCAGGTCACACATCAGCTTCCCCGCTTTCTTCTGGGCCTTGCTGGCTGAAGAGAAATCCACCTATCTCCTTTGCCTTTGAAAATATAAACAAATAGCCCCTCTCTTTGGGGTATCATTAACCTGAAAAAAGGATTTATGATTAATATTGGTTGGCTTCTCCATCTCTTCCTTGTCCATCATTCTCCAAAGGTGGTTGCGTCCTTTTAAAGGGAGTCCATCAGTTTTATTCTGTAAAAAACAGAAATGCATAGCCTTTTCTCCAGGTGAATGGACCTGGATCCCAAACACGGTTTCCATCATCCTCAGATTTCTTAGGATCAATTTTCTCTGTAGAATTAAAAATGTGTTTATGTTCCCTAATTTTATTACAAGACTTTAGTAAGGAGAAAATTTTTTTAGTTAAAATGACTAAATGAACTTTGTCACGCATGAGATTCCTCTTGCCCCCCTTCTGTTTTAACAATTTAAATATTAAAGCATTGCTAGCAGTCTCAGTTACCTTGCTAGGTCTTGAACCATTAAAACTTCTAGTTAGATAGCCTTCATTGTTATGTAAATACTGGCTCCCAATCACTCAGAGAATTAAGAGAGCTAACTAATTGGGAGAACTTCTTATCATACCTTGAAAGACTGAAAAAAATGCTTAATAAATTTGTTCAGCTGATCTTGAAGTAACTTACAAGCAGACATTTTTTTCTCCAAGCTTACCAATAAGGTTATAGGCTCAATTAAGACATTTTGCTTTTCAGGCTTCTCACACTGTATGATTTTACCTTGCAATATTCTGTCTTGGTTAACTTCACTCATTCCCTCTAGGCTGGCTTTAGGGGAAGTTAATGGGAGGGTCTTAGGCCCTCCTGAATGCCCTAAGGAAATGACCCGGCATCCACAGTTAACAAACCTTTTTCTTTCAATTTCTAATTCCATGTGGGGGCGCTGTTTCTCCACAACAGCATTCCAGAAAACCGCTTGATTTAAAGGGTGGTCAAACTTCTCAAGTACTCTTTCCTGATAGGTATACATTTTTACTCTAGAAATTCAAGGAAGGAAAAATTGGCTTGAGCGATCCTCCTTTTTTATAAACCATGGTATATCAGAACTCATTACTGCCTTAATTTCTTCTTCACAATCCTGACCAATAACTCCAGCAACACCTTGAGAATTTATGTTGGACTTTCTTAATAAACATCCTATAGTTCCTTTAGGTAGCGGACCCCAATTACTGCTCTTCATTTCTGATTCAATCACAGCTTTTGGCTTTTCCTCACAACTCTTATCAACTCCAGTATCAATTTTAATTTCTTGAGTACTAAGGTTAAATCTTCCTGATAGAAACTGTGTTAATCTTTCAATAAGAGGTCCCTGCTTTTGAGGATCAAGCTCCTGTGAGGGCTTCTGAGCCATCTCTTGGTTATTCAAACCAACTGCAATGAGAACAGAGACTAGGTTTTTGCCTGTTTGGCCAAGTCTGGTCTCCTGCTGTGAGACTACGAGATAACTGCCATTTCTCTCAAAGATCTTCTTTGCTCCAGTAGGCAGACACCTTGCCTCCCACGCTCTGCTATGAGGGTTCTGCATCAAGCTCCTTCCACTGCTTTCCCGCCGGGAAGTCTTTCCTATGGCAACTCTTCACTGTTGATTTTTGAACGACATTGGCTCGCCCAATGAGTTCCCTTCCTACAGTGGAGGCAAAGTTCAGGTTCTTTTAAACCCAATCTCCATGGTCCTGGTCTGACATTGGCCGCAGCCTGGTGTGCGTACACTCTCTTTGAAGATGACTTGCCTTCCCACAACTAAAGCACTTTCTACTGGTCTGATATAGTTTGCCAATGCAGCTGCCATGAGGTCTGCCTGTATGCCTCTGCCTCTACATTCCTGCATATCCTAAAATAACCCAGCAAAGTGCCCTGTTCCCTGTAGGGACGCAAGGCATTTTTACAGTGCTTATTAGAGAAATCATAAGATAGATTATGCACTAGGTCTTTTACTGCCTGAACATTATTCACACATTTGGAAATAGCATCTTCCAGTCGGGACACAAAGTCAGCATAAGGCTCATCATTCCGTTGTCTTATAGCCGTGTAACTCGGCTTTCTCTCTTCTTTTCCCAGGCCCTTAAGCAAACCTCACATATCTGTCCTATTGCCGGCTCAGTAAACTGTAGTTGAGACTCAACTGTAATATAATTCACATCCCCTAGCAATTGATGAATTCCTATATCTGTCCCATCCTCAGCATTCTTCCGAGTTTGTGCAAGGGCTGCTTCCTTCCATAGCATTTGATATCGCAAGGATTCTGAAGAGGAAAGACAAATTCTCGCTAAAGCTCTCCAGAGTCTGTAGGTGTCCAGCTCTCACTCTGCTAGAGCCCTTATCAAGCTAATTACAAAATGTGAGTCTGGGCCGTAATCATTGATTGCCTGCTTGAGATCTTTTAGCAACTTAAAGGGAAAGGCATTATGAATTTCTTTTGGTTGTTTCCCCTTAAGTCTGTCTGCTAACAACTCTAACAGGATAAGACATTTTACATTCTAAATCTCCTTCTGCAATCCCTCTTCCTACTTTGGATAGTAAAGGTGCTTTCCTATACTTTGCTTCTTTATGTCTATTCTCTGAACTACTCTTTTCAATCTGTCTATCTTAGAGTTCCACTTCCTGAACTTCACCTTCAGTGCTAGCTCTCCTAGTTTGCATTTCTTTGGAGCTAATTTCTCTACCTCCAGGGCTTCATTGTTTTAAAATCTCTTGCCTTTCTTACACTAAATTCCAGCAGGAGAGCTGCTGCTTTTACTATGTCCCCTTCTGACTCAGGCTCTGTTCTTTTAGCTCTGCCTAAAATCTTCTCATCTGCCTGAAACCCGTTCTGACTGCTTCTCATCTGATTTAAGTTTGGGCATCTTAGATGGTGCCTATTCTGCTTCTTGGCTTTCTCTACCTTTGAAAGCAAGGGAGCTTCCTGGGATTGCTTTATAGCCATGCTTTGGATCTTGCAATCCACTGCCTCTAGTACTGTATCACCTTTAAACCTTCGGAGTCTGCAGTCTCGCAAGAGCATATAGGCTTTGGCCATGAGGTTCTGTTTAGAATTGGAGGCTTTAGATAACAAATCAGTCCCTGTCTTTTCAGTTTTTCCTAAAGTTTCACCACCTAAATCATGCTTATTCACAGACACTTTAGCTTGCTTTTCTAGATTTGAATAGACACAAGACTTCTCACTAGACTGATCATCCTCATTCTCTTCCTCCTGCAAAAGTTTTAAAACCATCTTAACTTGAACCCACAGAGACCACTTCTCCATAGGGATACTCTCCTCATCTCTGTGCTTCCTTTAAGTAGACAATGACCTCCTCCCAGGTCTCTAAATCAAAAGTTGCTTCCTCTGGAAACCATGGATTATACCTTTTTGCTACTTTTAGAAAACATTGTATCTTTTTCTTCGTTACTTTTACACCTTGTCCTTTCAGTAAGTAGATGAGCATGGTACCATAAATTTCAGGTTTACTTTTACCTTGCTCCCATTATCCTCTTTAAAATACTCATTCACTATTTCCACTACTTCTCTCTCAGACCCCACACTGGATCCTCACATCACACAATTTTCAAATTCACTCTACATTCCGGTGGGGCTGTATAATTGTTACATGGGGTATAATTCATATTGTCCCCCGTTGTGCGCCATTTGTCAGGGGAAGCCATCCTCGTGCTGGGGCTCCAGCCTCCAGCCCAGTCCTCGAGCCTCCTGCCTGGTCTCCATCCCACCTCCCTTCGTCCACACTGTGTGTGGACCTGGCTGGTAAGATCATGGCCATCCAGGAGGTGAGCATGCTACCATGAATTGTGTCTGACTGCCTTATTGTAATGTCTCTTCTATCATTCATGCTCCCGATGACTTTAAGATAATATTTACATATCTCAACCATACAATTGTGTTTATTGAACCCAAGATTAGTGGTGGGGGGCTGGCACCCCAACTCATACCACAGTACACACCATTTGTCTAGTTTTTCAGTGCTTCTTCTCCCACTCACCCACTCCAACCATCATGACCTCAGCTCTACCTTACAAAGCCTGCTAGACCAGAGAAGGTACACTGGTACAGGTAAGAACTCTCAACACACAGAATCCAGGACAGATAAACCCTTCAGGAAAAGTAATGGGAGTAGTGATACCATGAGGGTAGGGGGGAGATAGGGGAAACAGATAGCAATGATTGATGTATTAACACCCACACCCCAGGGGGACAAGCAACAGAAACATTGGTGGAGTCAGACAGTGGACACTGTAAGATATGAAATTATAATTTATCAAGGTTTCATAAGGGTGGTAGAGTGGGAGAGAAGGGGGAAAAAGGAGCTGATACCAAGGGGTCAAGTATAAAGAAAATGTTTTGAAAATGATGATGGCACCATAGGTACAAATGTGCTTGATACAATTGATTGTTATAAGAGCTGTAAGAGCCCCCATAAAATGATTTATTTTTTTTAAGTGTTTAGGCAGATCTGGATGGAGGCTAGATCGAGAAACAATAGTTTCAGAATTTGATAATTTTGCTTAATAACCAAACTGAAAACTCACTGCCATTGCATCTTTTGTGACTCACAGCAACCCTGACTTTGAGCAACCCTATTGGACAGGGTAGAGCAGCCCCTGTGAGTTTCTGAGATTGCAACTCTTTACAGGGGTAGAAAGCCCTAAAGTTTCTCTCTCAGAGTGGCTGGTGGTTTTGAACTATGTTGGTAGCAGCCCAAGTGAAAACCACTATGCCACCAGGGCTCCCTGTGCAACATAGCGGGAGCTGTTGTTTTCCCAAACATTCACTTGGCTATTTCTTTTATAAGAAGCCAATTCATTTGGCAGCTTAATTCTGTTCCAGTTTTCTTATCTAGAAATTGTGGTGACAGTGTGAACCTGTTTGTTGTAATTTATGTGAACATAATTGAGTGATCTAGACCAAGTGAGCTGACTGGTCAAAAATCAGACCTGTGGATTGCCAAATTGGTTCTGCTGAGATGGGGGCTTTCCTGGATCCACAGGCTTCCTGAAAGCTGTGTCCGAGAAGCTCTGCATTTTAGAGCTACATTTTATAGTTGAAAGAGAGGCCTAAGGAGGGTGGGAGTCCTTAAGCTCTAAGACCTTAATGCTGTCATTGTTGTCCTCTTTTAGTGTACCTGCAGTTTCCCCGCTGCAGTGGGAACCATTGAAACATCTGTTCTCATTCTCTGAGATGGTGTGCCACCCCACTCCACACCACCACCACCTCATCCCTTTCTCTTATTGTAGAGATAATCCCCCTTCCATATGTATCTCAGATATCCAATTAATGAAGAAAGACAAAACTAGGAGATATGATTTAGATGAAGGAGACCATCAGCATGAGGCCATAATGGGGTCCAAAGGCTGTGTGGCCATGTTGCTAATTATAGAAATGGATGAAATCTGCCACAAAAATGTGATTGGAGGCAGAGCAATTCATCACTGTCTCAGGCAGGACTACATAAGTGAGAATGGGGCCATTATTGAGACACGGAGACGAGCACAGATTAGACAGGCTTACTGGATTTGTTCTGGGGCCTTCCGACCACCTATGACTCATGACCATAGGGTCTTAGAGTTTCTCAATTTCTATGGAGGACCTTCCCAGGGAAGTCCCAGAGGGCAGATTGCTCCTCTCTGCTCTGGCTAGTTGTTGTTGCGTGCCATTGAGGACACTTGGATTTGTCTGACCTCATATACAACCAAATGAAACTCTGTAGGGTCGTGCACCATCCTCACAATTGTTCCTGTGCCTGAACCACCGATGAAGCCACTGAGTCCATCCACTTCTTCAAGGACCTCCTCTTTTTCACTTATTCTCCACCTTACAAAATAGGATGTTCTTCTCCAGGGACTGGTCTCTCCTGACAACATGTCCAAAGTATGTAAGATGGCGTCTTGCCATCCTTGCCTCTAAGGAGCACTCTGGCCTTATTTCTTCTGATACAGATTGGTCAGTCCTTCAGCATTCCATGGTACTGTCAGTAGTCTTCTGGTGGACCACAATTCCATGCATCTGTTCTTCTACAGCCTTCCTTATTCAGTGTCTAACTTTCACGTGCATATGATGCAATGGAAAGTAGCATGGCTTAGGTCATGTGCACCTTAGTCCTCAGAGTAACATCATTGTTCTTCAACACTATGAAGAGGTGTTCTGCAACAGATTTACCCATTACAATACATCTTTTGATCTCTTGACTGCTGTTTCCATGAACATTGATAGTGGATCTAAGCAAGACAAAATCCTTGACAACTGAAGCCCTTTTCTCTGTTTATCTCTGTTTATTACCTATTGGTCCAGTTGTGGGGATTTTGGTCTTCCTTATATTGAATTGTAACCCATATTGAAGGTTACAATCCTTGATCTTCAGCAAGTGATTCAATTCCTCCTCACTTTCAGCAAACAAATGTTGTCATATGTGCACACAAGCGGGCTCCCAAAAGTTAGTGGAACAAGGAATCAAAAGAGATTAGAATTTTTCAGGAATTTTTTGAAATACCAGTGTGTGCTTGTGTGTATGTGTGTGTGTGTGTGTGTGTGTGAGAGAGAGAGAGAGAGAGAGAGAGAGAAAGAGAGAGAGAAGATGTGGGCATAAAGCAAATGTCAAGCAAGATAAGGGAGAATGCTGTTGAACTGATTCCTATGCGCATGCACAGTGACCTGCTGTGTGCACCATAGTGACCCCCTCAGAAGCAGATCATCAAGCCTGCCTTTCAACTGAAATTCTGAGAATTCACAATATTCAGAAGTCTGTGGATTACAGTGAAAGCCCAAATTCTATTTGCACAGTCCCCACATGGATTAAACTTCCAGTGAATTCCTTCAGACCATTGACCAGGGATGTGAACACTCTTGCCACCAGGCAGAGGGCATTGGAAAGTGGATTACCCCTTAGGCAGCCCATGGTGGGGCTTAGAGACTTACCTGAGTGTATCCTTGAATCGAGGCTGCCGTTCTGGGCTGCACATTCATGAGTCATGCCCCCAATGCCTTGGCCCTGGACCAGTCTTGTAAACTATACTGTTTAACATATCTGAGTTTGCTTTCAGGGACACCTTAAGTCTAGTCCCCTTGAATCCTAGGGCCTGGAGTCTTCCTCCTCATCAGAAACAATCTCTGTGCAGGTGTGCTGGTATATGAACTCTGAGCCCTCTCCCTAAAACCAAAAAATAAAACCCAAACTCACTGTCATCAAGTCACTGTTGACTCACAGTGACCCTCTGAGTTTCTGAGACTCTGTCTATGGTAGTAGAAAAACCAGTCTTTCTCAGAGCTGCTGGTAGTTTTGAACTGCCAACCATGTGGATCAAAGCATAACTGTTAGGTTTCTCAGGTGGGAAATACTTCAGTTCTTGGCATCACAGGAGAAAGAATTCATGTCGAAGACTGATTGGTGATCCAAAAGGGTTTTTATTAAGGAGAGAAGGTGATAGAGAAGAGAAGAGAGGAGAGGAGAAGAGAAAGAGGGGAGAGAGGGGGGAGGGGGAAAGAAAGGATTGAGAGAGAGAGAGAGAGAGAGAGAGAGAGAGAGAGAGACCCCACAGAAAAACAGGGAGGTGGTCTCCAGGTTCGGCCTTTAGTGGCTTCGGCTGGGAGGTGTGGTTGACATTATTGGTTGACCCCATTGGCTGAATTAAGCCCACCTGGCCTGGTTTGCACCCACCTAAGTGCACTGCCTCCCTGCCTCAAGTGCCTGAATTTGGAGCCTGCCCAGTAGACACCCTGGTCCCAGCTCTAGCTACCTAACATAAAACTACACCATAACACTACTCCCTCCTAAACAGCATAGCTAAAAATATGAGTTGAGCAGAAAAATTGGTTCTTAAAAGAATGCCTTCGCTTACAACCAATTGTCATTTTAAATTTCACTTGATGGTGTAGAGAGAACCAAGAGATCATTCCATCCCTCAGATTACTTGTAAACTACTGCAGAAACCGCAGGAAAGCCAGCAATTGCCTGCAACACTGAGGTAAGAATCTCAAGGTTGACTCCCAAAACCATACGCATTGCTATAGAGTTGATTCTGACCCACAGCAACCTTACATTGGACAGGGTAGAACTACCTCTGAGTTTCCAAGTCTGAAACTCTCTATTTTTGTAAATCATTTTATTGGGGGCCCTTACAGCTCTTATAACAATCCATACATCAATTTTGTCAAGCACATTTGTACATATGCTGTAATCATTTTCTTTCAATGTGAGCGTATCAGCTCCTTTTATTTCCCTCCTTCCCAACCCTCCCTACCTCATGAACACTTGATAAATTATAAATTATTATTTTTCATATTGTACAGAATCCGCTGTCTCCATTCACCCAAGTTCTTGTTGTTCATGCCCCCCAGTCACCCCCCGGGGGGCAGCGTGGTTATACAGTGATCATTGCAGTCAGTTCCCCCTTTCACCCCCCACCTTCCCCCCACCCTCATGGTATCGCTACTCCCATTACTGTTCCTAGGGGGTTTATCTGTCCTGAATTCTGTGTGTCCAGAGCTCTTATCTGCACCAGTGTACATGCTTTGGTCTAGCCGGATTTGTAAGGTAGAACTGGAGTCATGATAGTGGGGTGGGGGCTGGGAGAGTCTGTAACTCTTTACAGGAGTAGAAAGCTTCACTGGAAAGTGAATTTGAGGCTGAGACGTTGGGAAAAGTTTGGTCAAGATAAACAGATGTGGAGTGGTGTAGGGAAGGAAAGATTAAAAATAACCTGGTCCAGGATCCTCACAAATTTTAAGTTCATTTGACGCTCCCTAGGGAGGAAGGAGGAAGAGCTATCAGCAGGCAGGCTGTGTCATGCCTACAGCCTCTACCAAAATGCTTCCTGACTCTTCTCAGAAAGTCCCCCAGGTGCTACCAGCCTCCTGAGTCTGAGAATGGTTCCTCTATGTTCTTATTAAGCTGAGGAAGGTTGGCACAAAAATATGTGGGAATCCACGGAGCATGGTGAGGTCATTTCAGGGGGTCATGAGGAATGACTAGTAGGGAATTTAGCAAAATTAAAGGGCTTAGCAATTTGAATACCAGCTGACTGACCTTGATCAAGCCTCTTTACCTTTCTGGGTCAATTAAAAAATAATTTTTTTTACCAGGTTTCTACTGTATGTCCTCATCTGTAATTAGGGGGCTTGCATGCCCCCGGAGAATATAAAAACCTGGGTTAGCATCAAATATCTCTCTCTCCACGTAGACGACCAAGCGGGGCTGAGCTGAGTGTGCTACTATGAATTGTGTCTGACTCCATTTATTTCAATATTTCTCTTTCTCTCATGCTCTGTAACTTTACTATAATATTTATTTATTATTGCTATACAATTGCGCCCACCGGACTCATAATGATGTGTTAGGGGCTGGCTTCCCCCGACACCTGATGCTTATTCTTCTTCTGTCACCTCTGCCCCCCCCTCCCACCTTTCTTCCCTTCCTCCTCTTCGCACTGTTGGCCACACCATTGCTGTGTGTGTTGCTCGACCTTTTTTGTGCAGGTCTCTGCAGGCAGTTGGGAGAAGAAGCGAAGTGAAAGGGACTGAACACGCCACTATCTGTGGGCAGGACAGGATGTCTGATGCTTTGCTGGCTCTTTGATATGTGAGACCAGCAGCCAAACGTACCCCTTTAAGAGCCTGGAGATGACTGAAGGCCTTATGCAAATATTTTTACCTTACTTTTATTGTTCTTTATGTAAAGTGACGGGCTGGGCAATTTGTTTTTAAGACTCTAAGCTCAAACATTCCAAGAAAGTAAGCATTCAAATGTTAAATGCAGGAATTACAAATACTCCTTGACTGGGATGGGCGTGCTCTGCTCCCTGCTGCTGGAGACAATGGATTAATTCTCCCTCAAGCTTGCAACCAATAGCTTGGTTCCTGTGGGTGGAGTTCACACCCTACTGATATGGTTCATATGGAGATCCGGACCGGTCAAAGTTAAGCTGCCATCCTAAATGTAGGATCCGCCCATCTTGTCACAAGTATACGCCCAATTCCTCCTCTTCCTATTGCGTGCATGGAAGGCTGGAGTCTGGGGGCCCCAGGCCCCTTCAGGGACCCGCCAGTCATACAGCTCCACGGGAGGCGCGGGCGCGCATGCTCCGTCGGTTGAGGCGGCGGCAGCGGCGACGGCAGCGGCGGGCGGGCTGAGTGCCGCGCCGGGCGGGCGGGAGGTGACCGAGCGGGGCGGCCGCGGCGGCTACTGACGGCGCAGCGGATCCGGAGCGCGCTGCGCGAGGCGCCGGGCAGGTGAGAGCGGAGGCGCGGGACCCGGATGCGGCGCGGCTGAGGGCGGCCGAGGGCGGGGGTCGCGGCGGGGCCTGGGCCCCGCGCTGGCGGGCGGCGAGTTCCTCGAGGTCCGGGCCGGCGGCTCCGGCGCCCGTGCCGCGCTTCCTGCCGGCTCGAAGGACGCGCGCCGGGCGGCCCGCGGGACGCCTTGCTGAGGCGCGGCCGGACGTCCCCGGCGGGCGGGCGACGCGTTCGGTCGCCTCCTCAGGGCGCCTCAGCGGAGAGCGGCGTTCGCGCCATCGCGTCTACGCCGGCGCCCCGGACCCGCCTGCCACTCAGGTGTCTCTTCACGCAGAAGTGTGTTTTAGGAGCGGGAAACCTGTGGTGGGCTTCACGGACGAGTTTTTAAATCCCAGCGCCGCCGAGGAGCCCTGCGGCCTCGCCCCCAACGCCTTGTTTTGCCCAAGCGGGTAAGAATGCGTGTCCAAAAGTTTGTCTGGCCAGAGCGCAAGTGCTTGTGAATGGTAGCGACTGGGAAGGCTGCACCTCGCTCCGCTGGCCGAAGCCTGGCTGCCGTGCGGGGTCACGTTTATTTCCCAGCTGCTGTGGTGTGGCTGCAAGCTCCGCTGGAGTAGCTCCTAATGTTGGAGCCTGTCGTCGGCGGGTAAAATAGCATCCCGGGGTCCCTTCCTAGAGTGCTTCCTAGCACAAGCACATGGCGACTCGGAATACCTGTCCTAGGTACCTGGGGGCTGAGGCAACCCAGTGAACGTAGGATAATTTACGGGAGGTCCCAAATTTGAAGTGCTTTGCTCTTTAATCTTAAGTGTCACTTTATCACTAGTTGCAGACTATAAACACCCAGAAAATATGAAACACTCTCCCCGCACCCCACTCCCCCAACCGCATTGGTACTTCTAAAGGGAGTGACAAGTGCTTTTGTAAACATCATCTTGGGCTGTTACTGTCTGGCGAAGTCATCATAATTAAATTAGATGAGTACTTATTTTGAAGCACTGAATGGCTGTTTGGAAATAGGATTCCTAATAAAATCATCTCCAGAGAGTCAGAATTCTCAGCAGTTCATTAATCGTGGGTTGTTTTTTTTTTTTCCAAAAGCTACATTGTAAGGTTTTAGTGGAAAAGCAGAAGTATTTCAGAATACTGTAGCATAGGATAGAATCTTAACCGAGTTTCCCAAGGCAGGTGTGAGCAAATCTAAACCTTAACAGAATTTACTTCTCCAAAGCAAAAGTGATACACAAAATCAACAACCCTGTTTTACATCCCTGTTCATGGGGATGTTCTAGTGGCAGGGGTGCCATTTAGAAGTGGGGAAAATGGGAGTTTTGATTTATCGCTGCTTTACACCTCTGGCCTGTATTTCTTGGAGAGTTATCCATAAAGATTTTAGATCCAGCTTGCTCTGAATATCAACCAAACCGATTAGGAGGGGCGTGGTGGGCATATGAACCTTGTAGTCTATCCTGTGTTCCTCTTTGTGTTATTCAGACTGTCCTGTAAAAGGTGAAACACCACAGCAGAAGCATTAGTAGGCATTATAAAAGACACTGGTTTCTGAAGTCTGATCTTGGCTCAAGCTCTGGACTGGAGTTTAAACAATGTCACTCCATTTCTCTGGCTTTCTGGATATCTTTTTTAAACATTAATTAATTCAAACTGAAAATGATACTTAATTAGCCTCCTTTCCTCGGGTCTTGCTCTCTTGGAGTTATTTAAGATTGCTTTCTTTTTTCTTGTTTAATCATTTTATTAGGGCTCTTACCGCTCTTATCACAATTTATGATTTCTTTTTTCCACCTTCATAGAAGGTATGTGAATATAGGCACTTTGCCTTCTCTAGAGTATCCCCAGCATCCAGAATAGTGCCTGAAACATTTAACCAATGTCGAATGTGAACTGAATGTATATATGAAATCTGTAATAACATCTTCTGATCCCACATATAGCATGTACTGAAAGGTCTCAGATTTGTACAACTGAGGAAATAACCAGGAGACCTAGAGTTAACTTCTTAGATGTTCTTACTCAATCTTCATTAACAGCTGCTGGAAGGTCCTCTATCCATGAAGAAGTTAAGTATTTAGACGCTGTCATTGATTACAAAAGCAAATGTGAATTTCTCAGTCATGCTCATGTATACTAGATTATTAGCATTTTGTCAACAAGGGACTCAACAAGCTTTCTCAGTTTTGATCTTTTGGTGCATCAAATGACAGTTGATTGGTTCTAGGATGTGGTAATTTGATCAACATCACAATCCTATTGGGAACTTTTCAGATTTGTGCAGGGTGTAGATTTAGTTCACTTTCATTGTTTCTCTTTTTCATCTAAAAATTACTCACTGTGTGTGTGTATGTGTGTAACTGTGCATGTGCATGTATGTATCCTTGGAACCACAGTCATCAAGGTGTCTCTGGTTCACAGTGACCCTATATACTAACTACTTCTTTGAGATCTCTTGTTTGGTTATAGTACAGGCCCTGGGCAGCACAAACATGTCCCCACTTAGCTACTAACTAGGCTATGAATGGAAAGATTGGTGGATCAAAGCAGCCAGAAGTGCCTTGCAGGAAAAGGCTTGGCCGGGTCCTTAACAGAGCACAATGATTGAGAATCATGGAGCAGAGTTACAAAGCTCACTGTGAATCAGAATAGACTTGATTGCAGCTGCTTGTGGTGGTGTGACCCACAGGGGCAGTTCTACCCATTATGCGTCAGAATTGAGTCCCTGGCACTGAGTTTGGTTTGTTTTTGATTCAGTGGAAGATGTAAAGAGGCTATCTACTTCCGTTAACAGTTACAATCTCAGAAACTCACAGGGACAGGAGTTATGCCCTTACAGGGTCCAAGTAAGTCAGCATGGACTCAATGGCTGTAAGTTTACATTAATTTAAATCAGGGTTTTGATCTGATTCAATCATGTCTGAAGAAGCAAAATCAGAAGAGTCTCAACATTTTAAAATTTGGATGAAGCAGAAAGAAAACCGGAACGGGAAACCTTGTAGATTTTATCCCTGGATTAGAGGATTTGGAAGAGGGTTAGGGAGTCCTTTTAGGAACCTAATTTGGGAGATTGTGTTGTTACCAGGTGGGTGGATAATACACTTTCTAAATGGTGCATTTGCTGCCATCTTTGAGCAGGGCAGCGCTGTTTCTGATTGCAGGCTAAGAGATGTGGTGGCTAGGCGTTGCTTGGGCTGCCCTTATTTTCTAAGAGGCAGATTAACTTTCCAACAGAGCATAGACTGTAATTCTTTCCAGTCTGTTTCAGTTTTGCTTCCTTGGTTATAACTGAACTGTGAAGACGGTTTCAAATCACTGATTAAAAGTGTTATTTTTTAAAATATTATTATTTTTGAAGTGTTATCTTAAAAAGTGTAATTAATAATCACCGTTTTCTTTTTATGATACATATGTATTTGTAAACAGGAAGGACTTTTCCAGTGTCAGTCAGCAACTTTCTCTCTGTCACCACTGTTATGTTAATTGATCCATTTTTATGGATAAGAGTTAAGTAATAAATTAGGCATTTGATGTTAGTGTACCTTTGTTTGGAAGTATGATCAACTTTCTCTTTGTTTTGGCCTGACTTTAAAAATAGAACGACTGTGGTTTAATGAATTTGTATATATGTGTAATTAAGGAAAATGATTAATGTATGACATGTAGTTACATGTTCTTGTAAGTTGTGTTGCTCATATGTATAGAATTTTCAAATAAGAACGGTCTAACCCAGTGGTTCTCAACCTGTGAGTCACCACCCCTTTCAGTGTTTAACAACACTTTGACAGGGGTTGTCTAAGACCATTGGAAAATACATGCTTCTGATCTGGTGAGAAAAGAGCTATCTCAAGCATCACATTGATGTTGGCCTTTTGTGCATACTTTTGCAAAATGTAGCAATTTATTTTACTTTTGGCACCCATGATATACCATACTTCAAGACAAAAATTCATTTATTTGTCATTAGAAAAAATATTTAGCAATATATAATTACATATTTTTGTGATTAATCACTATGCTTTAATTATGTTCAATTTGTCACAATGAAAATATATCCTGAATATCAGCTATGTACCTTATGATTCATCAAAGTATCAAAATTACAGTTATGAAGTAGCCACAAAAATTTTGTGTTTGGGGGGCACCACAACACGAGGAACTGTATTAAAGGGGGGTTGCGGCATTAGGAAGGTTGAGAACCACAGGTGTAACCAAAAAAGCCAATTCCACCACCACTGAGTCGATTCTGACCCATAGTAATCCTATGTAGGGTTTCCAAACTGTAAATCTTTGCTGGAGCAGAAAGCCTCATCTTTTTTTGTGGAGTGGCTGGTGGGTTTGAATTGCTGACCTTGTGCTTTCACCAGCCCAATATTTAACCACAGTGTCATGTGGAATTCTTAAGAAAATTCTCAAAGTACTTACACCCACTCAACACTTGTGATTTGTTTGGATGGTGTATTGACAGGTTACTAAACTTGATCTTTAAGTTCAATTGACTATTTGTATCTCAGGGTTTTGCATCATTGTTACATCCAACTCCTGATGGAAAATATTTGGTGGGGGAGAGCAACTGAGTGATGAGTGCTCAAGCAATCCTTCAGAGACTGAGGGAGCATAAAGTATTCCTTATATAGCATGTATAGTCTTTAGGTGTTACCGTTACTCTAGAGGTGATTTAAAGTACACAGGAGATGTGCATGGGTCGCATGCAAACAATATATCATTTTATGTAAGAGACTTACACCTTCAGATTTTGGTACCTGCTGGGAGTCCTGGTCCTCCTCTCCGTGTATATGGAGGGAAGACTATTTTAGGAGTAGAAGAAGGTAAACATAAATTTACTTTTTTGTAAATGAGCCAATAGATAGAGTATAGATAACACCCCTCTCACTTGAAAAAGGAGATTCAAAAACCTGAGTAGAGCAAGTTTTTATATTATTTAGCTTTGTTTTCCACATTCCCGTGTGAGAAAGAAATGTGAGCATTAATACTACATCTTTTATTAAGTTGAACTCAAACTTGTGCCATGTGCCAAGTATGCTCAGAATTCCATGATTTTATGGTCAATAGTTTCATATATCTGAAGGTTGGATTCAGTAGTAAACATAATACGCATGCACACGGCTTTTTACCTGTTTGGAAACCTGGGTAGGTATGTAACTTGTTTCAGGCAAGTTTCTGGTGTGTTGATATTAAAGTCACCATGACAGGCTATCCAATCCCACAAATAGGGGATTTGTGATTAATTGTTTCACTGCCAAAGGGTTAAGCGACTCTATAGCTGTATAGTCTGGCCTTTGGAAGGAGAAAGATTTAAAGAGAAAGCTCACAAGGTCAACACAATGGTGCTTTCTAATCAAAACCCAAAGGGAGCCCTGGTGATGCAGTAGTTACTTGTAGGGCTGTGACTCCACAAGGTCTGAAGTTGGAAAGCTGACTCTACTCCTGTAAACAGTTACAGCCTCAGAAAGGAACAGGGGCGGTTCAACCCTGTCCTATAATGTCATTATGAGTCAGCATTGAATCGATGTTAGTGAGTTGTTGAAGTGAAACCAGAAAATTTAACGGTTGACCACCTAGGCATTAGTGTCAGTCTTCAGACCAAGACATTGCCATTTTCATTACTTAGCAGCAACATGGTAATTTTACCCATCCCTTTCAATGATGATTGAGGAAGACAGAATGATCATAAAATGGAATGCTGTGAACTGGAAGCCATCGAGCCAGTTGAGCCGGCTTCCACAATCTAGTGACCAAGCTGTCTCTCATATTTAGCTTGTCTTAAATATATTTAAAACAGTCGCTGATTCCAACTAATGTTATGAAAAAAATAGTTGGCTGTTAATTAAAAGGTTGGAGGTTCGAATCCACCCATTGATAACCTTGGAAGAAAGACTTGTTTTCAATCTGATTATGAAAACCTAGATGTAGAAAACCCTGATGATTGTCAACTGGTTTAAACTCAATATGTAAAAATAAATGCATTATATAAAACTAGAATGAATTTTGCCCAAAATGGTAAAGAAATTGGGTAAAAGATGGTTGTTGTTAGATACCATTCAGTTTGTTCCTACTATAAGTGACCCTGTGTACAAAAGAAGAAAGCAATAACCAACCCAGCACCATCTCTGTTGTTGTTTTCTCCTCTTGTTGGAATTATTGTGTCAGTCCACCTTGTTGAGCCTTCTTTTTCTCAGCCCTCTACTTTACCAAGCATCATGATGTCTTTCTCGAGGGACTGCTGTGTCTTGGTGACATATCCAAAGTAAATGAGACAAGAGTCGTGCTACCCTCCCAAATGTATGTTTGAAGAAGTACAAGCTGAATGCTTTGTTTGTTTCTTGTAGTTCGTGGCACAGTCAGTATTCTTCACCAATACCATAATTCATAGAATCAACTTTCCAGTCTTTGTCCAGCTTTCATAAGCATGTGAGGTGAATGAAAATAGTGTGACTTGGGTCAGGCACACTCAAGGTGACATCTTTACTTTTTTACACTTTAAAGAGGTGCTTTGCAGCAGATTTCCCCAGTGAAATAGGTCATCTGCTTTGTTATACTTTTCAATTCTTATAAAAGTTTTCTAAAGGGTATCATGCAATGGATTTCTTAAATGATAAAAGTTTTTTTATCTTCCAAAGCTTAGAGTTACAAAAAAATATATTAGAACTAATAAAGGAATTTATTATCAAGATCACAGGATACAAAGTCAATGTATTAAAATGTTATTTCTGTAAGCTAGCAATTCAATTAGATAATAAAATCAGAAATGCAGTTCAGTTATTGAAATCTGTACCATCTATGCACTGATAACTATGAAACTCCTGAAAGAATACATAGTAAACAATTAATTGTGAAGTTGGTAACTGTATTTATCTATATTTAGATTCATTGTAACTCAAATACTCTGGCTTTTGTGTAGAAATTGACAAGTGGACTTAAACTCTTTATGAGGATACCAAGAATCTAGCTTAGCCTAAAACAAATCTTTAAAAGAACAAAGTTGGAGGATTTATACAACCTTATTTTATACTTACCATAAAACTACAATAATCATGGCCTAGTATGTTCCTAAAGATAGACACTGACCATTGAAAAAAACATGGCACTTATGATTTTATGCATATATATGAGTAAGCTTATATATTGAAAATGAACATGACAGCAAATTAGTGCATACAACAGTACAGAGAGCTCAGTCCGACTCAATTTAGTGGCTCAGTTAATATACTTACTGAAGGTCTTTCCAACTCACCCAACCGCTAGCCCCATGCTAAGGCTGCAGACAGTAGGAAGATGGGGTGGTGAGGCGTTTTGGATGCCAGTAGTGCAATGTGGTGAAACCAAGTCACAATGGAGCCTCACTGTGTAGTGATTTGAAGTGGCTGGTTGGAGGTGTGGCATCTGAAATGATGATAAAAAAGGCGGGATTAGCCTGTAGGCAGCAGACACGGCAAGGTGGAGTGGGGCCATAGTGTGGAACTGCATGGCACAGCAGTGTGGCGCACTCTGGCTTGACAAGGTGGTACGGAGTGCTACTTGGCCCACAGGCAGCCCAGAGTACATGATGTGGCAGGGCAGCTGGATTAAGCAGAGAACTGGGCTGACCAACACGGAGGGAGAGAGTGGCAGGCCTCCAGAGTGCCATGTATCTCCGTCTCACCTCCAAAGGAGGTCATTAGACAGTGACCTGGTTGAAAGGCTAAACTCCACCCATATCTTCTTACAGGTACCAGGTCGTCACAAAAAAACAAATTCTTGTTTTGCCACTATAATTTAAACAGCTGCCCAATAGGACAGTGAAGGAAAGGATAGTCTTGGCAGAGAATATGGTGTTCTAACAACTGTACTTTTTGTGCGGGCAGAATTTCAGGCTTTCCCCCCACACACATAAAAACCATCTAAGTTCATCATATACCTCAATTGTAAAATCTGAAAGTTTTTAATATTTAGAGGAAAATCCTTGTGACCCTGTAACCGGACAAAAATTTCCTACATCCCCAAAGCATAAATTATAAAAGAATCATAAATAGGATGTCATCCACATTAAACGCTTCAGCTATAGGTAACACAGTGATGAGAGGGGCTAGTCTAGGATAATACACGCATAAGGAAAAGGAGGGATTGTGGGTATACATGTGACAAGATGGCCGTATCCTAGATTTAGGATGGCAGCCTAACCTTGGTCATCCTTGGATGGGTTTGACCTCTCTGGGGTCTCCAAGGAAACAGACAACTATCCTTATCAGAAGGGAGTGGATCCTACTTGTTGTGGGATAAACAGTGGTGTCTGCTTGCTCTAGATGGCTGATAATTCTTAGGGAGAATGACCCCTGATCTACTCCTGATGACTTCCAAATATATAGTCAAAGCAGCTAAGTTTGGCATATATGTGGGCGAGACAGCTTGTGAGAAATCCTTCTGTTTCCCACAATCTCCAACTTGGTTTCTACCATCCACGTCTTATTTTTCAACAACTCTTTTAGTTTCTAAGTTTTGCATTTTTTAAGTTAAATAATTTTATTGCGCGCTTTTCCAACTCTTATCACAATCCAGACATATATCCAGTGTGTCATGTGCTTTTGTACATTTGTTTCTCTCATCATTCTCAAAACATTTGTCCTCTACTAGAATCCCTGGTGTTCACACCTCATTTGTCCTCTCTCCCCCCTCCCCCATGGACCCTTGTTAATTAAAAAAGTATTATTATTTTGTCATATCTTACGCCGTCTTACATGTCTCTTCACCCACTTCTCCGCTGTCCATCACCCAGGGAGAATGTTATTTGTAGATCCTTGTAGTCTGTTCCCCATTTCTCCCTCAACTTTTCTACCCTCGTGGTATCGCCACTCTCACCACTGGTCCTGAGGGCTTCATGTGCCCTCGATTTCCTGTGTTTCCACTTCCTATCTGTACCATTGTTCATCCTCCGGTCCAGCTGGATTTGTAAGCTAGAACTGGGATCATGATAGTGGTGTGGAGTAAGCATTCAAGAACTAAAGGAAAGTTGTATGATTCATCATTGCTACACTGTACCCTGACTGGCTCATCTCCTCCCCATGACCCTTCTGCAAGGGGATGTCCAATTGACCACAGATGTGTCTTGGGTCCCCACTCTGCACTCCCCCTCATTCACAGTTCTCTGATTTTTTTGGTCTTTGATGACTGATACCTGATCCCTTCAATGCCTCGTGCTCTCACAGGCTGGTGCACTTCTTCCATGTTGACTTGGTTGTTTCTTAATTAGATGTCCGCTTGTTTATTCTTACATAAACTTTTTGATATAAACCGTTTAAACTTGCACTTTAGTCGCATGTCATGCTATCAATACCGTCATCCTACAGTACTCAGAATAGGAAGACAATTGTCATTTTAGAGCTTTTCCACAGGGACCCTCACCACCCTCAATCCCACCCCCACTTCCTGGCCAGCAATGCCAGGAGGTTCCCATGGAGCGCACTAGGGCAGGATGCCCCTCATGTGAGATGGGTGCTGCGTGCACGGCGTGGTCGGTCCGGTTGCACTACCAATCACGAGGTCAGCCCGTTGGAATCCACCCATCAACACCCTTGTCGTTGCGCCCACTCAGAAACCTACAGGGGCGGTTGGTTGGTTGGTTGGTTGGTTGGTCCTCCCCCTCCTCTGCTTCCTACCCATACACAGGTCCGGTCAGGAGGTGGTGATAACTGGGCACCAACCTGGTCTGTCTTTTTCCTGTTCCTGCAGGGATCTGCCAGAAGTGCGGTGGATGGCACTTGGCTGTCGGATAGAGCGTCCAGAAGCGGGACACCGGAGGCGCGTGCACGGAGTGTGGCAGCAGCCATTGTGGTGGCGATTCCTGTCCGGGACAAGCAGGGGTGATGGCAGCGGCGGCGGCAGCATCTGTGGTGAGTGTTCTGGGTCAGGAGGCGGCGGTAGATGATGGCTGTGTTTGACCTGGTCGAAGTTAGGCGACTGTCCTGCCAAGGACGCGCCATTGCCGGCTAGTGATGCACACTCGTCCCGCCACTGCCACCCAGCGTTCATTTTCACGTTCTCTCGTGAGATCTGTTGTCAACGCGATGGGACAAGAGGGCCCTGTGTCGCTGGCCAGAGTTCCAGGACGCCGGCAGCGTTGCCTCAGTACTCCAGTTGGTTACTGAGCTCCGCGGTGGCCCGAGGTTGTACCTGCAGCCTTACGGGTTGGTGGGCTTCACTGCCGGTGTCCATCAGGCTTGGTGGACCAGCACAGGGCGCTCTCCCGCTGCTACCTCGCGGACCAGAGCGGTCCCCAAGGAGGCGTCATGAAAAACTAGAAGTTGGCGTGTTGGCAGCGTTGGTCTGCGCGAACTCTTCTGGTCTTGGTGTCACCTCTACCTCTCAGGGCCTGGGCGGAGTCCCGACTGCCTGAAGCGGTGCTTGAATTTTTCCAAGAACCTACTTGGGGCCTGGGAACAGCCCTGGTGACTCTCATATGGCCAAAAATTTGGTGTTTACTACCTGGGTCTGAACACGGCCGCATCTCGTTGACGCCCGCCCAGCTCTATTGCAGGTGGTACTTGAGAGTGTTTCTCAAGTCCCAACTTTGGGTCCTGGGACCTGCCTTGGTGGCTTGTGGTTACCCGGCGAGTGGCAGTTTGCTCCTAGGCGATTCCTTGAGTGCGTCGCTCCTCAGGTGGGGCCTGAGATAAATGATTACACATAGGTCGCCAGCCCCACCGATATGTGGGACCTCCAGTGTGCAGCGCCTGCGTGGTGGATGAGGGCACACCACTCTCCCCTCCTTTATTTCTGGGATGTTGGCCAGAGTGTCCCCGGACCTCTGGGAGTGAGAGCTATGGGGTCGCCTGGCTTGCCTTTGGCTGAAACGTGGTTCCCTGGCGTGGTATTTCTTTTGCTGAAATTGGTCATTTTGGGCCACCGTATGGATGCTGACACGCTCATCATCAGTGACCGTCGTTGAAGATGTTGGTTTGATGTTCTGGATGTGCGTTGGTTCCCTGGGTCGCTCTTTGGTTACCGATGGCCCCTTGGTGCGATCCCTTCGATTCCCGTGCGAGTCACCTGCTTTGAGACCTGTGCGCTGGTTTTTACGAGTCCAGTTGTGTTCGGTCCTTTGGTGCCTCCTCCAGCCTCCAGTGCCAGGAGGGGGCGGGACCCACAGAGGTTGGGGGGTTGGGTCTTCTGTTCTCCCCGCGTTCTCTCCCCACTGCAGGCATCCCTGGCAGCTGTGCCACGCTTAGCGGAGTGCCTTCCACGCTCCTTGGACTGCGTCTCTGGTGTCAGGCACTCTACATGTCCTTTTGGCAGCCATTCTTCCTTAGCCCTGGGTGGGTCAGGTGAGGCAGAAACCTGTTCGCTTTCCTTCCTGACCTCACCCAGCACCTGATGGATTTTTTTTCTCTTTTGCTCTCCTTGAGTGACTTTACTTGAACACACACCATCGAGGTGCCGTCAGCGTATGGGATTTCTCCTCTGGCTCTGTCCGTGGGTCCCTAGACTCTTCCCGCCTTCCGATTTTTGGTTTCGTGGGGAGGGCAGTGTTGCGGAATCCGGTTCTGGCTCTCAGGAGCACCCCTCGGCTCACGGCGTGGCTCGCGGGAGTGTGCGTCTGTGATCCCAAGCTACCATCTGCGCTCGTTTTCTTGGCACTGGGTGTTCCACGTGGTGGGGATGGTCTGTCGCTCCTGCCACATGTGTACCTGCCCAGGTATGCACGGGGTTGTGTCTGTATTGTCCCTTTGCCCCTGGAGCGCACCAGGTTGTCCCCTCAGGTGCCAGATGCCTAGCCATGTTGTCGCTCGTTTTTGCTTGTGCTTGTGTTTGTATTTGGGTTTAGGGTTGTGTTCTGGGTTACTGTTGTGAGTTAAGGGTTGTGGTTGTTAGTTTTGGGGTTGGGGTTTGTGGTTTCGGTTGTGCTTGTCTTTGTCTTTAGTTTTAGGGTTGTGTTGTGTGAAACTGTTAGGGTTGTGGTTTTTTTGTTTCGGTTGTTTTTGGTTGTGCTTTTGTTTGTCCTTATGTTTAGAGTTGTGCTTAAGGTTCCTGTTGTGTGTTGGGGTTTGGTTTTGTTAGGTTTGTGGTTTTCATTGTTTTGGTTGTAATTTGATTGTGCTTGTGTTTGGCTTTATATTTAGTGTGTTGTGGGTTACTGTTGAAGATTAGGGGTTGGTGCTGTTAGATTTGTGCTTTCGGTTTGTGGTTTTAATTGTGCTTCTGTTAGTCTGTAGGTTTAAGGTTGTCTTTTGGGTTACTGTTGTGGGATATGGGTTGAGGTTGTTAGGTTTGGGGTTGGGGTTTAGGGTTTATGTTTAGTGTTATGGTGAGGTGGGTTATGGAATGGGGTTGTTAGTGTTTTAGGTTTGGGTTTAGCATTTAGATTTAGTGTGGTTATGGTTAGGTGGATTATGAGATGGCGTTGTAAGGTTTTGGGTAAAGGGGGTTTGAGTTAAGGGGGTTTTGGGTTTTGGTGTCAGGTGCTAGAGTTTAGGATTCGGGTGTTAGGATTCGGGTTCTAATGTTAGGGTTCGGGTGTTAGGGTTCGGGATCGGGTTCGAGTTCGGGTTAGGGCTGGGACTGGGGGCTAGGGGCTGGGGCTAGGATTTGGGGCTAGGGGTTAGGGGTTAGGTTTATGGTTTAGGGTTTAGAGTCAAGGTTAATGGGTCAAGGGTTAGGATTAGGGGTCAGGCATTGGGGTTAGGGCTAGGGGCTAGGTTTTAGGGTTAAGGGTTTAGGGTTAGGGTTAGAGGTTAAGAGTTGGGGGTTATGGTTAGGGGTTAAGGGTCGGGGTCAGGGTCGGGGTCTAGGGTCTAGGGTCAGGGTCAGGGGTTAGGGGTTTGGGTTAGGGGTTTGGGTTAGGGGTTTGGGTTAGGGGTTAGGGTTGTTAGGGTTGTTAGGGTTAGGGTTTAGGACTTAGGGGTTAGGGGTTGGGGTTGGGGTTAGGGGTTAGGGTCAGGGTCCAGGGGTCTGGGTCCAGGGATCAGGGGTCAAGGGTCAGGGGGTCAAGGGTTAGGGTCAATGGTTAGGGCCAATGGTTTAGGGTTAGGGTTAGGGTTAGGGCCAATGGTTTAGGGTTAGGGTTTAGGGTTTAGGGTTTAGGGGTTGGGGTAGGGCTAGGGCTAGGGCTAAGGGCTAAGGGCTTAGGGCTTAGGGCTTAGGGGTTAGGGGTGAGGGGTTAGGGGTTAGGGGTTGGGGTTGGGGTTGGGGTTGTTGGGGTTGGGGTTGTTGGGGTTGTTGTTGTTGTTGGGGTTTGGGGTTAGGGTTAGGGTTAGGGTTAGGGTTAGGCTTAGGGTTAGGCTTAGGCTTAGGGTTAGGGTTAGGCTTAGGGTTAGGGTTAGGGTTAGGGTTAGGGTTAGGGTTAGGGTTAGGGTTAGGGTTAGGGTTAGGGTTAGGGGGTTAGGGTTAGGGTTTGGGGTTAGGGTTAGGGTTAGGGGGTTAGGGGGTTAGGGTTAGGGGGTTAGGGTTAGGGGGTTAGGGTTAGGGTTAGGGTTAGGGTTAGGGTTAGGGTTAGGGTTAAGGGTTAAGGGTTAAGGGTTAGGCTTAGGTTTAGGCTTAGGCTTAGGCTTAGGGTTAGGGTTAGGCTTAGGCTTAGGGTTAGGCTTAGGCTAAGGCTTAGGCTTAGGGTTAGGGTTAGGGTTAGGGTTAGGGTTAGGGTTAGGGTTAGGGTTAGGGTTAGGGGGTTAGGGTTAGGGTTAGGGTTAGGGGGTTAGGGTTAGGGTTAGGGGGTTAGGGTTAGGGTTAGGGTTAGGGTTAGGGTTAGGGTTAGGGTTAGGGTTAGGGTTAGGGGTTAGGGTTAGGGTTAGGGTTAGGGTTAGGGTTAGGGTTAGGGTTAGGGTTAGGGTTAGGGTTAGGGTTAGGGTTAGGGTTAGGGTTAGGGTTAGGGTTAGGGTTAGGGTTAGGGTTAGGGTTAGGGTTAGGGTTAGGGTTAGGGTTAGGGTTAGGGTTAGGGTTAGGGTTAGGGTTAGGGTTAGGGTTAGGGTTAGGGTTAGGGGTTAGGGTTAGGGTAGGGTTAGGTTAGGGTTAGGGTTAGGGTTAGGGTTAGGGTTAGGGTAGGGTTAGGGTTAGGGTTAGGGTTAGGGTTAGGGTTAGGGTTAGGGTAGGGTTAGGGTAGGGTTAGGGTTAGGGTTAGGGTTAGGGTTAGGGTTAGGGGTAGGGTTAGGGTTGGGTTAGGGTAGGGTTAGGGTTAGAGTGTAGGG